>NC_133774.1:14972307-15073791 GCF_003597395.2 Chelonoidis abingdonii
GGATGATTTAGTTGGGAATTGGTCCTGCTTTGAGCAGGGGGTTGGACTAGATGACCTCCTGAGGTCCCTTCCAACCCTGATATTCTATGATTCTATACAGGTAGGGTGTGGATTTCTGCCACCTGTCCTGTAATCTGTGCTGCCATATTCTGCCTTTCCCCCCATTTATTATTACTGACCAGCCCCCAAAGATAGGCCAGATATCTGTTTTCCAACTGATCTCTTGCTAGCTCTGTTTTTTTTCCTTCTTCCTTGATTTGTTTTTAAAGAGATTGACTCATGGATGGTTAATTTTAAAGTGATCTTTAATTTGGAGACCTCTTTCCACTGACCTTCTTAACTGCACTTTCGCTACACACATTAAGGGTGAAATTCACCTTGTGTATTGGGATGGCATGAGGCCCAGGCACCACACAAGTGCCATGTGAGCCCGTCTGGAGGGGTTAAAGTGGAACATGAGTGGAATGTTGGCTTCACACTGGTCCCTGCAAAGAGAGGGCGAGAGAGTGGGAAAAGTTCCCTGTCAAAATCTGTAAGGCCACCACCTCTATCTTCCTTCTAGTCACTCCTCCAAACTCACCTCTTCTATAATGTGCATAGAATCATAGAAATGTAGGGTTGGGAGGGACCTTGAGAAGTCATCAAGTCCAGCCTTCTGTGCTGAAGCACCACCAAGTAAAGCTAAACCAGTCTCTGACAGATGGTTGTCCAACCTGTTCTTAAAAACCTCCAATGATGGGGATTCCACACTCCAGAGTTTAACTATCCTTATAGTTAGAATGTTTTCCCTAATTTCTAATCTAAATCTCCCTTGCTGCAGATTAAGACCATTACTTCTTGTCCTACCTTCAGAGGAAGGAGAACAATTGATCACAGTCTTCTTTATAACACCCCTTAACGTATTTGAAGACTGTTAGCAGATCCCCCCTCAGCCTTCTTTTCTCAAGAACAAACGTCTAGTTTTTTTAACCTTTTCTTATAGGTCAGGTTTTCAAAAGCTTCTATCATTTTTGTTGCTCTCCTCCGGACTCAGTCCAATTTGTCCACATCTTTGCTAAGTGTGGCACCCAGAGCTGGACACAATACTCCAGCTGAGACTTCACCAATGCCAAGTAGAGTGTGACAATTACCTTCTGAGTCTTCCATCTGACACTGCTGTCGCTACACTCCAGAATGACATTACCCTTTTTTGCAACTCCATCACATTGTTGGCTTATATTCAATTTGTGACTCATTATAACCCCCAGGTCCCTTTTACTAGTACTATCACCTAACTGGCTATTCTCCATTTTGTAGTTGTGTATTTGATTTTTTCTTCCTAAGTGAATTACTTTGCACTTATCTTCATTGAATTTCATCTTGTTGATTTGAAACCAATTCTCCAATTTGTCAAGGTCCTTTTGAATTCTAATCCTGTCCGGTAAAGTGCCTGCAACTCCACCCAGCCTGGTGTCATCTGCAAGTTTTATAAGCATATTTTCCACTCTATTATCCAAGTCATTAATGAAAATATTGAACAGTTCCAGACTAAGGATTGATCCCTGTGGGACCCCCCTAAATACACCCTCCCAGTTCGAGAGCGAGCCATTGATAACTACTCTTTAAGTACGGTCTTTAAATCAGTTGTCCACCCTCCTTATAGTAAATTCATCTAGACCGCACTTCCCTTGTTTGCTTATGAGAATGTCATGTGAGACTCTGTCATAAGCTTTACCAAAATCAAGATATATCACATCTACTGCTTTCCCCCCATCTGTTAGGCCAGTAACCCTCTAAAAGAAGAAAATTAGGTTGGTTTGGCATGATTTGTTCTTCACAAATCCATGCTGGCTATTCCTTATAACCCTATTATCCTCTAGGAGCTTACAAACTGACTGTTTAATAATTTGTTCCAGTATCAAAATTAGGCTGACTGATCTATAATTCCAAGGATCCTCTTTATTTCCCTTTTTAAAGAGAGGTACTATGTGTGCCTTTCCCCAGTCCTCTAGGACCTCATCCATCCTCCATGAGTTCCCAAAGATGATTGCTTCAGTGAGTACCTCGAGTACCCTAGCCTGAATTTCATCAGGCCCTGAAACTTGAATACATCTAACTTATCTAAATCTCCTTTACCCTGTCCTTTCCCTATTTTGGCTTGAATTCCTTCCCCCTTGTTAATATTAATTATGTTGAGTATCTGGTCACCATTAACCTGTTTAGCGAAGACTGACGCAAAAGAGGCATTAAACACCCCAGCCTTTTTGATGTCATTGGTTATTAGCTTTCCTTCCCTGCTAAGTAGAGGACCTATGCTTTCCTTTGTCTTGCTCTTGCTCCTTATGTATTTAAAGAACCTGTTCTTATTCCCTTTTATGTCCCTTGCTAGATATAACTCATTTTGTGTCTTAGCCTTTCTGATTTTGTCCCTATATGCTTGTGATAGTCTCCTGTACTGCACCTGAGCAATTCATCCATGTTTCCACTTTTTGTAGGATTCCCTTCTGATCTTCAGGTCATAAAGAGCTCCTGATTGAACCATATTAGCCTCTTATTTTTCTTCCTATCTCTTCTTCACGATGGGATGGTTTGCAGTTGTGCCTTTACTAGGGCTGCTAGCTCTCCTGAACTCCTTTAGCCCTTAGATTTTCCAGAGGAAACCCAACTGATAACAGCTCGGCAAGCAGCATGTTGGGATACTGCTCCTGCTTAGCTAAGAAATGTGCAACCTCTTATTATTTGTATTCCTCTGGTCCCCGCCAGCATCCACCTGGCCAATTTGTTTGTCTCATCCACCTATTGGGTCTTATATTTCATATCATAAGCTCTTTGGGGCAGGGACTACTATTCTCTCTGTGTATGCACAGCACATAGCATGGTGGGACCCTGACCTGCTGAGTCTCACTTTAACACATTTAAAATTGCCTTCACCAAATAAGAACTGGAGAAATAGATTGCATCCTGGAACAGGACATCCATGTACCCTGAGATAAACTGCCTCAATACAGAAAAATAAAATCCAGAGACCGCACACCCCAAGTGGGTACCTACCACCACACACTGGTATCATCAAACAACTCTTACTTGATGGGGACCCCATTCTAAAAGAGATCTTTCCTGATCCCCATCTTTTGGCCTTCAAACACCGCCCCCAAACCTCATCAAACTCATCACCAGAGCAAGCCATCCACAGACCAGGAGACTTCAACTCAAAGCAGCACCAGAGCCTTCTGAAACAAGAGATGCAAAACCTGCAGATATATCTCCACTGCTATGATGACCAACGTCCCACACAACACACCTTTCAAGATCCCTGTGTTCTAAACATGCTGTATCGCAACATGTGATGTACCTCATCCAGTGCATCAAATGCCCCTATAACAGCATGTAGATGAAACAGGACAGTTACTTCACTCTCAGCTGAACTCACACAGAAAAATGATAAAAGGCAAAGACACCCTTTCATCTGGGAGCAAACACTTTTCACAGAATGATCACTCCACATCTGACCTCTCTGTCCTCATCCTCAAAGGAGATCTGCACAACACCGTCAAAAGATGAACCTGGGAGCCTAAATTCATAACTTGCTAGACACTAAAAATCATGGACTCCGTAGAGATCCTGGTTTTGTGTCTCATTACAACAATCTATAAACCACTAAGTGTAAACCTCATTTGTCCTATGACTGGAGGGGTGTTAATTTCCCACTTCATTTTGAATGGTTTCTTGCAACATCTGTTAACTCCTTATGCTTAACAATCTGTTCCACCTTGAATTTAGCTGTGACAATCTGAATGTCTTTCCCAGACTTGAAGAAGAGCTCCGTGTAGCTCAAAAGCTTCTCTCTCGCACCAGGAGAAGTTGGTCCAATACAAGATATTACTTCACCCACCTTATCTCTTTAAATAATAATAATCAGCTGAACACTGCTGCCAGGCTGAGCTGTGAGAGGAGCAGCTGTCATTTCTTTGTGAGCTCCCACGTTCAAGTTTTGCAGCATCGAAGGAGTTTATAACTCCGAAAGGCTCCTGTAGCTTCTATGCCGTTCTCCCTCCTGGCTCCTTGTTCTCTTTCACATCACAGCCTCGCTGCTACCCAGCCACCAGAAGAGTCCCAGAGAAACAAGAGACCCAGCACTAGCATTTTAATGTAGGGAACAGGTTTTAATTCATTGCTATAAAAAGCCTAATTCTCAGCAATTTTAATCACTCTAGAGGCCTCTGCAAGGTTCCAAAGATTTCCTCCCTTGCCAACTGTCACCTCCCACCTGCAGCATCTCCCCCATCCACAGGGCTCGGCCCAAGTGACCCATTAACATTCCCTTCTTCTTGTAAATATTGCCTGAGCAGCCCTGCCTGCCTCTTGGCCTCAATTAATTGTGGCCTGGGGGAGAAGGAGATAAGTGAGCATTAAAATTTAACTATGTCTCCACAGATGGTAAAAATAAAGTTTGATGTGACAAGTGAGGGCAGCAGGAAACAGAGCTGGCTTGGAGCAGCCACTCATTCTGCAAGGCAAAGGGGGAACAGAAATCCAGCTGACCTGTAAATTCTGTTTTCCTAGATATTTTTGTGGCTTGCTCAGGTCAGACAATTTTGCAGCCTTGTTGTGCTGCCTGTTTGCTGACGGTGTGATCCTTCCCTCCACACTTGCTCTTTTTGTTCTGTTCCGCTTCACCAGACAGGGTATATTTTTTAAAGGCTCATGGAAGATGCCTCATTGACAGTCCTGGAGATAAATGCCCTCTGCTCAATGCAGGAATGAGAGTTTCCCCCATGTTGCACCCCTAATGCGATTCAACCCCAGCCTGCCGAGGTGAAAGGTTAGTTCAGTCTCTGGGGCCCGTTCAATCCGTGTCTGTCTGCTGTCAACAAGAGTGAGACACTTGGGGCAGTTCTGTGATGTCCTGTGGAATGCGGTGGGAGGCCACTAGCTTATTTCACAGAGGCCAACAGAGCCTTCAGGTATCAGCTTCCACTCATTACCAGTCTCATCCCATTTCCAACCAGCAGCCCTAACGTGATAAACTCCCTAATCCCATCAGCAAGCCCCTAGCTCATCCAGGTCACCTAGCTCATGTCTCGATGTTAACATAACATTCTGGTTGGTGATTTTGGAGGTTCCATCCATGCTTTTTCTCACAAGCATCGACGCTGTGAGGCACAGGTGATCCCAGAGAGGCACTGAGCTCGTTCATCTCCCATTACTATTATGGAGGCTGAGAAAATTCAGCATCTCACAGGATTTGGCTCTCTGGGACTGAACACCACACAAGAAGTAGATTATTTTTAAGGATCTAGAAAAGAAGGGCTCCACTCTTCTCATTTTTAGGTCCAGATCCTGCTTCCTTCAGTGCCCCTGACAAAACTCTCAATGATTTCAAGCTTGAGTGCTTCAGGCTCAATCCAAATCCCATTGATGTCTGTGAAGAGACTCTTATTGACTTCAGTGAGAGCTGGATTGGGCCCTAAATCTCCTAGCATAAGGTGAAATTCAGGCCTACACGAACACCACTCAAGTCCCACTCAGATCCCATGGGTTGTATTGGCCATTACACAGGGGCCAATCTCACCTATCATGCACAGTTCCATTATATTGCTGGGTACTGCAGGTACAGAATGCTCCCTCTAATACATCAAGGGACCCCTGGAACAGTTTCTTGTTTAAAAAGGCAGTTTTTGCACAACACCAACACCTGAAACGTAATTGGTACCTTCAACTGTGTGCAAGATTTCCAACTTCTGCTGCAAAGAGCAACAGGTAATCCTCTACTGTGTCCAAACAAAACAATGGAGCCTCTGCTGGAACAAAAGCAAAGACTGCTGATAGGGTGGCTTTTTCCCCCCAAGACACCTCCCTATTCTGTAAGAATGAAGTGCCTAAGAAAAATAAGAACCCCCCATCCCCGATGCTAATATATGCCCCTGCATCCTAAGGACCCTATTACAGTACATTGCATGCAACGCTTTCAATATTTAAGGAACAAAAATGTGTGTGTAGGGGAGAGGAGATGTGGAATCCCTACTGGCTCCAGAGTTTCTTTTGAGACATGCTGCTTCTAGCACAGACTTTATTTAATCTTTTCATAAGTAACTCTTACCAGGAGACATTCAAAAAGAGGGCATCTAAATGGAGAAAAGTTGGTCTCCAAATTCATTTTCTTTTGCTAGTGACTCTTTTGGAGAGCGATTCAGACCGGGGAGACACAGTGCAATCTGTACTTCTAAATTAGCTTCCAGGCACTCAGGATGCTTATTATTCATTCTACAAATATATTAGGTAATGTCTTTCGCCCCTTTCAATGTACGGACTATGGGTCTTTGATGCATTGTGTGACTTGAAAGTTTCATACCTAAAGAAGTCTCTCTTTTAAGTCCCCACTTTTATCAAGCATATTCTGTTCTTTTTATAATACACACAATGACATAAGAATCTTGACCTGCTTCGTGTCTGATGGGCTGAAATCTCAGGCACATAGGATAAAACAGCCGTTTCCATCAATACAGTTTAAACACTTACAGTTCTATTCAGTCAGATATTACCTAGGGGCCTGCCATGCCACAGAAAGCTGCAGAAATTGGCTCTATAGACAGCTGACCAATTAAGCAGTAAGAACTGACCCTTTCCAGAGTTGCTTTTCTTTTTTGCTTTGCCTTGTGCTGGTTGGGGGCTGGAGGAACTCACAGCAGGAGGCGAGAGCCTGTCCAACCTAGATTTGTTTTCTTTTTTTAACTAGATTTTTGCATGTTTCCCTCTGTAGCTACATTAGGACATAATCATGGAGGTCAATGGGAGCAAGACCACATCCTTAATCTTAGACAGCGCAGTGTAAGAGGAAGGATGGCCTTGCGATTAAGGTACAGGCCTGGGACTTACAAGACCTGGGGCAGCAGAAGACCTCTGCTGCAGGCTGTATGTGGCAAGTTACTTAATTGCTCTCTGACTAAGGGAATGTCTACATAGCAAACAAAACAAACTCACTGAAGTGAGTCTCAGAGCCCACATCAACTGACTTGGGCTTTCAGGGCTTATGCTACAGAACTAAAAATAGCAGTGTAGAGGTCCTGCTTGGACTCTGAGACCCTCCCCGGTTTCAGGGCCCGAGTGGCCTCATCTGCACTGCCATTTTGAGCCCCATGAGCCCAAGTCAGTTGAGCCTGCTCTGAGACGCAATGCTGCGGGGGGGGGGTCTTTTGCAGTGTAGATGACCTTGGGCACCTCTATCTGTGAAATGGGGAGAATCATACTTCCTCAGTCTTGTCTGTTTACCTTTTGACAGGTTTCAGAGCAGCAGCCGTGTTAGTCTGTAGCCGCAAAAAAAACAGGAGTCCTTGTGGCACCTTAGAGACTTAAATTTATTTGAGCATAAGCTTTCATGGGCTACAAGTACTCCTGTTCTGTTTACTCTGTAAGCTCACTGGGGCAGGGACAGTCTCTCACTATGCAATGAACAGTGCTCAGCATGATGGGGCTCACAACAGGTACTTCAAGGGAAATACAAAAATGTATCTGAATGACAAATAAAAGGCTGAAGGATCGGATATTTGAAGATCAGGACTAGACATTTTTCTTAAAAAAGAAAATCTTGAAGTGTAGGAGTAAAATTCCAGCCCAACGCAGAGTGCCTTATCTGGATGAACAAGTCTAATTAAAGAGGGGAGCAGCTCAGTTAGGAACTAACCCTGCAGGGTGGTAGGGGCTTGATCCTGAGGCCTGGAAAGAGCTCTCCCCTCCCACTAATGTCAGTTCCCAGGCCCTACGCGGAAATGGCTCTAGAATTCCACAGGAGTATTCACAAAGAGAGTATTCCAGAACCCTGTTTACGACAAGGTGATACCACTCCCCTGGAGCTACCCTATGCAGGATCTCAACTCCCCTGGGTATGTCTTGCACTGCAGTCTGAGATGTGATTGCAGCACAGGTAGGCTGTGACGAACTGGTAATGTTTTTAATGTTGCTCTGAATACTGTGTTGGTGCCTCAGTGTCCCCTATGCAGTTCTTAAGTATCTAGGTGGTGGGATGAGGGTGTGTGATTGCTGCAGAGCAAGGGGCCAGTGCACCTAAATGCCTGACACTCTGTCTCCTAGCAACTGATGGCCTGGGCCCCTTCTCTGCAAAGGTGCCAGCTGAAGGTGTTGGAGACAAATAGATCAGGTGACCTCCTGGCCCGGGAAAGGAGCTGAGCAGAGAGGAGGGGCTGGAGGAGATTGTTAGTCTGGAGCTGCCTGGGGACGAGGAGTGAAGTGCAGACCTGGGGGTCTGGCTCACTCCCCCCCAGAATGGACCCGGCCGAGGGGTCCGGTTCGCTGTATCTACAAGCTCTGTTTTAGATCCTGTTCCTGTCATCGAATAAATCTCTGTTTTACTCGCTGGCTAAGAGTCACGTCTAACTGCAAAGTGGGGGTGCAGGACCCTGTGGCTTCCCCAGGACCCCGCCTGGGTGGGCTCGCTGTGGGAAGCGCATGGAGGGGCAGAGGATTCTGAATGCTCCAAGGAGAGACCCAGGAGGTGAAGACGTGTGAGCTTCTTGCCCCGAACAAGTCTGCTCCAAGGGAGAGGAGGCTCCCCAAAGTCCTGACTGGCTTTGTGGGGAGCTGTTCCAGAGCATTGCTTGGTGACTGTGTGACATAGCATAGCTCCATTAGCTTTAGCTGTGCTAGCAGGGCTAAAAATAGCAGTGTAGACGCAGCCGTACGGGCCTCAGTGCAGGCTAGTAATGTGTGTACGTACCTAAAGTCCCCAGTGTGCTTGTATAGCACACAATGAAGCCAGTCCCATCACACCTACACAGGAAAAGCTAATGTGGGTATGTCGCTCCATCTAGGACATACCTTCAGACTGACATAAATGAGGTCGGAGGTCTTGAAACCATTGCCGGTTGAGCAATTTCACCAGTTTTGCCAGGGAGATGATTCCTTAAGGCATGTCTACATGGCCCTGCAATGTGGACTATGGGGGTGTGAACTGCACTGAAGTGTTGCACTGTAACTCCCTGGTGGGGACCCTGCTAGTGCAAATTAAATGATACCAGGTTCACATTAGCGTAGTCCCATTTCAAACGTGTCTGTGCAAAAGTGGATGAGCTGTTTTGCACCAGCCTGCCAGTGATAAGTATCCAAGCCTATCTTTCAAAATGGCATCAAAACACACATCAGGAAGGCGTGATCCTGCAAACTCTCTCACATGTGAATGGTCCTTACTCATGTGAGAGTCTGACGTCAATAGTCCCACGGGATTCTTTGTCACTGGCTTCAATGGGACTGCTTCTATAAGGGCAGCTTTAATGAGCAGAGACACAGTTTTCAGACATGTCTGTTAATTTAGGCTCCTTCAGTTTCTAGGGGCTCAAACTTGACAAACCCTGGATCTGGTTGAGCATCTGAAGCATCCATTAACTTCAGATGAAGCTGTGGGACCTCTGTACCCATGGAAAATAGGCCCTTGGTGCTGGGCTCCCCAAAATGGATGTAGTCTAAATGAGTGGACAAAATTTTATACTGGAAGCTTGCAGGCTCAGGTGCTAATATTGGTCAAACCTGTACTCGGATTACCAGCAGCCAGTTTGTCACCAAATTGAAAAGTAAGAGCTCCAGGAACTCAAGCCAGCATATTTCTCTCTAGTTAACAGATCCTGAACACACAAGATATACAACTGCCTTAAACTTAGCATAAGTGTAGATTCTACTGTAAATATAGTAGCTTAAAGGGACCAAAAATAATAATAAGTTATACTAAAATCTCAGCTCTTGCATTACCCATCCAGTTGTGAGGCTTCTCAGGAGTTCTCTTAAATATCCTTATTAAAATACCATCAAGACAGACCTAGATTTTGTGGTAGGGGCCACGTGATTGGTGCAGAGCTACAGAACTGGCCTGCTCAAAGCAAGTTGACAGGTCATTATTTTGTGTCCTACAAATTCTATGAGATGATAAGAAAACTCCACCAATTTGATGTTTTATCAGTTTGTGGGTTGAAAAAAGAAATTATTTCAGTCTAGATAACGATTCTATTTCTTCGCAGCAAATTAGAGTTTTACTTCTCATGGGGACTCCACCAAAAAAGAATAGCAGGAGCTGAGACAGGACAGATCACATACCCGTCAGCAGAAAGATTGTGTCACAGCTTTCTGAAATGTCTGTGCAAATTGTAAGGAGACTGAAATGGCTCCTTTGCGAAGGAAAAAAATATATGAACAAGGCTGCAGGAGAAAAATCTATTTGGAGAGATTTGCAGACCCCGGGCAAAGGAAACACATGGAAACCCAAGAAAGGATCATGGGATGATTATAAAGACTGATGGATAGTTCAGTAAATCATTAAACAGTATCCAAGTCAAATATGCCAACGAATGCCAATTATTTAACACAAACTATAGTATAAATGTATGCTTAATAAGCTGAACCTGCTTTTAGGATTTTATGATTTCTGTTTGCCTGTTTCAGCTAAGGGACAGAGCCTCATCTGGAGTAAATCAGTTTAGTGCCACTGAGGATCTTGCATCTCTATCTAAGTTCTCACATAATGCCCCCAAAGTGGTATGTGACTGCCTCACATGTATTAATTCATTTACTTTCACATGCCTGTGACAGAGGGAACCATCCCCATCCCCATCTTAGAGAGAAGGGCTGAGGCCCAGAGAGATTAATAGAGTCTGATCCTGGGAGGTGCTGAGCCCACAGCTCCCTAATTGAGACTCTTCTCATGTGGAGGCAGAGGTCTATGCATGAAAGTTCCTCGTAGTGCATAGATCTCAAGGACACACACACTATTGTTATGGCAGGCAGCACCAGATGGCACTTACATATATTCTTCTGATTTCCTTTGCTTAATGTGAGAGCAAGTTTTGACACTTGGGAAGATATGGCGTGTTATTATTAATTTTGGTTTGTGCAAAGGTTTGTGTAGAGACATCTGTGGCATAGAGGGAGCTGTGTGAGTAGCAGGAGAATTTGCTCTCTGCCTTGGGCTCTGATTGGAGTCAGTTCTTGAGACAGAATTGGTCCCTGGACCAGGCACTGGCGTTAGGCTGAGCCTGGGATTGTCAGGCATGCGGTTTGAACTCTCAGTCCACCCTTACTTGTGATGATCAATTCTTTACTCCAGGGGCAGCATTGTTACTGTCCGTGGGCTAGATTATGCCACGGCCCATTGTCTGTGTACAAATAAAGCAAGTTACGCTTAGACTATACCACATCCACTGATTTCTCCACCCTGGGAAGCTGACTCCCCCTGGACACCATCTGCTACTGCTTGGCAGAGGAGTGATGCCGGTTTCAGAATGGTACACTGGTGTTAGAAAAAGAGGCAAAAGAGGCAATGCTATATTACTACTTGTCAGTACGAATTCGAGAGCTTGCAGCATCAGGATTTCGGTACATCAAACCAGTGCTTAGATTAGCGAGAGGACGTGCACCAAGAGGTGGATGGTGTTATCCTACTTCTCATCCCCAAATCAGCCATAATTGGTGGAAATGGGAACTGGGCATCACCATCTGTAGCCATAAACAACAGAAAAGGTGGCATTAAAGAACGGAGCTTGCCAGACAAGTTTCAGAGTTGCTTTCTTTTAGTAGAAATTGTCATGTTGTGGATGAAGTGGTAGCTGGATATATTTGGATTTTATTAAATCATTCGATCCAGTCCTTCACAAAACGTAGCGCTCAGATTTAATTCTCGTTGGCTTGGCTATGAATGGAGACTGGAGAACCCGGAGCAAAGGGATAGGATGAACACAATGTACTAAGCTAGTGGGAGGTGTGGAATGGTGGGGGCAGCACAAGAATCCGAGTTAAACCTTTTTTTTAGTATTTTCATTAACAAGATAGGAGAGGGAGGAAACAGCTTGCCACACACCATAAGGCAACTAGGGAGGAGTTGAGAACAACCCTGAAGAGAGAGGAAAAATTCAAAAAGGATCTAGAGACATCCAAGTATGTGCAACAGAGGACAAACCGGACTGAATCCCGACAGGTTCTAAGCATCATCTGCAACTCTCATTCATGTCAGTCAGACAGATCCTGAGCCCTCCCTCACGGATGGCGCTGGGCACCTGAAGATCAGGTCTCAGGGGATCCATGAGGCTAGGGGCAAAGCCTCTACCCATTCTGAGGCAAGTGAGCAAACTCCGCCCTGGACAGCACAACCCAGAAAAACCCAGAGCAGGATCCTGGCAGTGCTTTCTCCCTCCACCCCCCAGACTCACTCCTCACATGTATTTCCACAGGCGGGACCTCTCTTGGCACGAGGCACTCTCCCATTTTCTTCAACATGGAGATTGCCTGAGTAAAGGCTGAGAAAAGCCGAGGCCCCAGTTCTGCCCTCTTTACTCGTGACCATTAATTCTTTACTCCATGGGTAGCACTGTTCCTTTCCAGGGGCTAAATTATGCCACACCCATGTTGCTGCACTGTCCCAGGAGCACCCCAGAGACTGCTCGGAGAAGAGGAGGTGGATGGGTCGGAATTTGCTCCTAGCCTATGCCGCTATGCCCTCTGCACCAGCTCACTGCAACTTGTCCTGCCCCCATTCCATACCCCTCACCACCTACCTGTGCTTGGGTGGAGGGGGAGTTTCATGCATGCAGTACATTCTTATTTCTGCACACAGCACCCACGTACTCCTCCGCACCCAGACCTCAGGTCCAAGCAGTGCCTGCAGGCATGCCAGGGGAGTTCTTACAGCCATGCAGTACAGGAACCAATCTAATCCAGTGGGACTACTCCAGGAGTGAAGGCACTTCTCAACAAGTGCAAGGTGGCAGAACGAGGCCTGGACAAAGGACATTAGGACCTGACCCACAGTTATCAAGGTGCTCAGAAAGGGCATAGTACTTCTCAGGATTCAGCCCTTGTGAGCAAAAGGGTCACCAATCCACCTGTATGGTGACATATGAGGCCAGAGCCTTAGCTGGTGCAAATCGGTGTAGCTCAGTTCAATGGAGCAACACCAGTTTACACCACCAGAGGATCTGGCCCCTACTCTTCAGCTCGTTTAAATCAAAAATCTGAAATCTTTTCTTTCTATCAATGAATGCTGGGCAATCATCTGACCCAGGAGTCCTTCGTCACCCAGGAGGTCTGCATTAGGGCAAGGCATAAGGAAACTACAAGCCATTCATCAAAATGTTAAACAAAAATCCTTTGGCATATCATAGATCTGTGTAAATGGTAAAATAACTGTTTCTGCTTCTTACAGGTAGGGTTCCAACATACAAGGAAATACATGCACGAAACATGTATAAAGCACAATAATATTCTCAACAGACTGATGGAAAGCAACATGTTGCAGTTCTGTCACTTTACATCTTTTAAAAATAGTTTGTTCTTTTTTGGAGGGGTTTTGGGCTTCTACTGACTCATCAGTGTCCCAGACTGGCTGTCACTGCATACCCTCGACTCCCATTGAGGTCCATAGTGGCTGATGGTGCTCAGCATCTCATAGAAGACGCTTAGCACCATGTAAGATCAGGCCCCAAGAATGTATCCCTCAGGTGGCTAAAAAGTCAGGACAGTATCGTCTCTCTGGGAAACCCATTTGCCCTGTTTCCTAAAGCCCCTCACTCTTCTAGCACAGAAACAACCTCAAAGTAGTAGGAATTTATACTCACAATTACCCTTGTCTCGGTTTCAAATCTCAGGCAGCCGTTCCCTTTGCAGTCTTGACCATCTCCTGGAAAATTAAAAAAAAGAGGGGAAAAAATCAGACCTGATTTATCAACCTGTTGAGAAGATCTCACCCTGATGGCCACATTCTTTCTTCCCTTGGTCCCTTTGAGTAGCACTTCACTTTGCAAGTAGCCTAGGAATCTGGCTACGGGTGAAAGCTAAGGGTGATGTAAACAGGAGTGGATTTCTTCCTGATTTACACCAGCATACTGGCCCTGACAAGCAGAATCAGGCCCTGACACCTTCACAACACTCACCCCAGCCTCATGAAATCACTTTTTTACTGTAAAGGTATAATACCATTTCATACCCATTGCCTGATGAATCATACTTACAATGTCCAGATCAGCATCTTATCCCTCTTTGTGCTTGGCAACTAAGCCTGTAGTTCTGTAGCATGAAATTACCTAGGAGCATCACACAATAGACTCCGAGGTGCTACCCAGACTTGTCTGACATCTCCTTCAACATCAGCCTGAACTGAATCCTAACCGCCTGGTAAAAGATAATATCAAAACAAGGGCAACACTGTGTAACAAAGACTGTCACATACCAGGAACTACATTCACTTAAATGTTAAAATTGTGATGCACGTAAAAGGAACTTCTTGGACTCTAAACTGTGGGAGACCAGGGCCACATCTTCCTACTGTGTATACAGTACCTAGTACCATGGGCTGATTGGAATCTCTGGGCGCTACTACAATATAAATAAAAATAAAACCAACAGCAGAAAATGCCAGGAAATCTTCAAAGTGGGATGCTCCATGCTGTTGTGAAATAAGAAAAGGCAAGGACTTGAATTCAAGTGGGCATATCCAACATGTTATCAGGGTGAAATCCACCTCTCTGAAGAGGGCTAGAGCAATGGCTGCCATTTTGGCTGATACGCTGGGGACCTCCAGAACTAAATGCAAGAGCTACTACAATTTCAGATAACACACCCTATCTAGGGCTGTAACAGACTCATATCCTCTACAGCTCAGGCACACAAGGGGACCTGTAACACACACTCACCAGTGGGCTACATTAGCAAAAGGCCCATCCGCCACTTAAATTCCATTTAGCTTTGAATACACTGGCTTTTGCTAATCTAAGTGTTGCGGGACATTATTTAAATGTAGTATTTCATCAGTGAATATAATTACCATGGTGGTAGGATAAGCCAGGTAGTTTATGTCAGTGATTGTCTTTGTTTTAATAATACGGTGGTGAAGATCAGAGAAAGATAAACAATGGTTCAATAACAGCTAACAGCTCAACAATAACTTGCACACACTGCACTCCTACATTATCAAGATATAGACTCTCTATTTCAAAACAGGGAACAAAACACCTACATGCCACAGGGATGGGGCGACTGGATCAGATTAAACAGGTAACCAAACTGCTAGATTAACTAATGGAAGATAGAGAGGCTAAAATGTGGGACACTTTAATTCAAGGGATGCTAAGTGGACAGGAGCTGTGGAAATCATAGAAATGTATCACTGGAATGACCAAACCCCGACATAGTAACTGGAACAGAGTGTAGGTAATTTTATTATCTTCACTTGACATTATATGCTGAAATCCCACTGCTTTGATATGCTTAAGTGTCTTCCTGAATCAGGGCCCTAGTCTGTTTCCCAGCTGGTATACTGCATGTGCATTTACCAGATTTGCATGCACAAGCAGAGGTGCACTTTTGTAAGCACATTTTGTTCTCATATTTCTGATCCTTTTCAAAATCTGGCCTGGTAAGAATACATGCATCTTCACTAAAACAACCAAATTTTTTTTCATGGTAAAATCTTTTCAGTGTACTATTTCCTACATGGTTTTGTGAAACCCAGACACAGCAGCACTGTGGCAGCAGAGAAAGCAAAACTGATTAGAAACTAGAAGTGGATTCAGAATCCAGATTAGGTTTAAGACTTGAGCCCAAACATGGCCTAAAATTTGGATTTAAAAAGGAAGATTTTTTTTATATCAGTGGATCTTCAATAATCAGCAAAGATAGAACACAATTACAGTTTCTCTGGGATCTAGCAGAGTGCAACCAAGCTAGGGTCACTCAGATAACAGAGAAAATAGTTATGTATTGTGCTTAATCTAATTGTGTACATTTGGCAGGGGCAGATCAAATTTGATTTTTTATACTTGCTAAATTTTAAATTAGAAGATGTCAACAAAATATAAAAGATGATGGTTATAATTAGTCATTTAGAGCTAGAAACTCAGACTAAGGTGTTGAGGCAATAAACTACTGACTGGTTGTGTACATTTCCTGGTTGATTTCAATGATTCAAACAGTCCTCCTTCCTCTTCTACTGAAATCCTGGAGCAGCCTCTCTGGTACACTGTCTTATGAGATGGTGCAAATTCCATTTTCTCTTTGGATCTACAGGTAGGTTAATATCCCAGAATAGAATAATAAGGAGCTTCGAGCATTTTAACTTTTTTATTAAATGTGTGAGATCATTATAGTTTACACAAGTTCAAGTAGCGAAAAGGCAACAGAACTCCAGTAATCTCTTCAATGCTCTGTATTTTCCCTTGTCATGTAGCTAAGGTCTTAAATCATAACTTCATATTTATTTATGTAGTAAGCAATGCCTGGAGTCACAGGTAACTTTTATATCGCACAGTGGTTTGTGCAACATCCCCCTGGCTGCACTCTGTTCAGTGATCTAACAGTAAAGACTGTAAAGCCCGTGGTATAATCGGACAGCAAGAGCGAGCCTTCTCTGCCACTAATGATGCTGTTTGCTTTTGAAAATCTGGAGCTGTTCTGACCTTGTGCACTTAAGCCTGACCTCCTGTCCTAGCCCCATCCCCAATTCAGATCATTAGCTGATGAGTAAGCACTCTGCTCAGGACTAATGGCTCATTTGGTGCTAAATAGCAGAAAGTCAACAACAAAGGGGCAAAGAGTTGAATATGGTCCATTGTCAACATAACCACAGGGCTTATTACTGCAGGCCGTACTCAGGCAAAACTCCCATTGAAGTCATTGGGTACCTGCAGTGGATTGGTTTGCTGCATGAGATCATTGGGTGAAATCTTATCCCTACTGAAAACAATGTGAAAATTCCCATTGGTTTCAACAAGGTCAGGATTTCATGCCAGGTTTTCCTCTAGTGGCTGACAACAACTACAACACGCTGATATTTATGCTTAAAGAAATTCTCCTTTAGCTCAAGAGACAGAGGCCTCGATTTTTGCTGATGAAGATCTCAGGTACAATCCTCACAGACAAAACAGCTCGCTACATAAGGTCTAGGTTCATCAATTGTAGACCAGAAGGACTCTCCTAGGAGAGTATATAAAATGTATTGGGATATACAAGGGGCTGTGGTGCATTACGGTGTGACAAGCTCCCTACGGTTCAAGAGTAGATCTGAAAGTTTTCTGAAGACCGTAAACAAATCAACCACTTCGTGTAAATACCAACTAGCATTCAGCCTGCTGGACAAAAGAGGCACAGCTTCCTGCAGCTCTTCCAAAATGGGATGGTTTGTGACCGATGCCATTTGCTTTCAGCCAGCCCAGTAAAATGTTCTCTGAGTCTGAATGAGATGATAAGGCTCTATCGTGGCTTTTCTTGTAGCCACAAGCTGCTTAGGCTGGATGAACCAAACATATCCTACTGGATATGGTGTCAGGTTTCTAATTCATCTCTTTGACTCTGAATGCATCATTAACGTGCCACATCAGATCTCCCATGAATCTATTCTTCCTACCATAGAATTACTATAAGGGAAGTGAACTCTGCACTGTGCTGCCTGCTGTGACAGAGTGGGAATCATCTGTAATATTTTGGATAAATACTGTGTGTGCCTCAGTTTCTCCTATGTGCTGCATGGCTAAGGTGGTGGGAAAAGGTTGTTTACTCTTGGTAGAGACCCAGAGATACAGGTGTGACTGACACCTAGGCTCCAAGCCCACAGGGAGTCCAAGAATACACTGGCCTCTCCAAGTGCCTGGACATTTGGCATCTAGGATCTAACAAGCACGAATGACCCATCCTCCTTAGGAAGGCAGCCGTGTTTGACCAGCTGGAAAACAAACGGCCGAGGAGGAGGGACAGGTGACAGTGTTTGCCAGGTGACAAGAACAAAGGACTGGGGGGAGGTAGGTGGGTGGGTTGCAGTTAAAGCGGCCTGCTGGAAGGGAGAAGACTCTGCTGGTCTGGGAAAAGAGGGACCAAGCTCTGGGCTGACTGAGATGGACTGTGCTGTAACTTTCTGTTCTCTGTGATAACCAAGGACTTCCTACGCTGTGTTCCAGACATCTAATAAATCTTGCTGCTTTTACAGCACTGGCTGAGAGTCACTGCAGTTTAAGGGAGCTGGGGGTGCATTGCTCCCTTTGGATGTACAAGTCTCTCTCAGGCAGCCAACTCAGGTGGACTCACTGACGGGAGCTCACAGCATGAAGCAGGGGTGCTGAAGGCTCTGGGGTTCAGTCCCAGGAGATGGTGAAGCCAAGTGGGTTACCCTAGTGAAAGCGTGCAACCCTAAGGGACTGGCACACTGAAAGGCTCTTCCCAGGGACTGTTCAAGAGCACTGAACCTGTGGATGCATGACACCTGGTCTGACACAAATAGCTGGAAGGCGCTGCTACTGCATGAAGCCTGCAAAGACAATGGGGCTCTCTCTGAGCCACAAGGTAAAGTATGGGGTAGCTTCCAGGGCTCTTTGCAACCTGGCTGTGTTCCTTGACTATCTGGCTGATGAATGTGATAAGACACAGAACTTTAACTCATTAATGTAAGAGCTGGGAAGTAGAGGAGAGACTGTGTTTTAATACACTGAAAAGTCTCTGGCTGTGTAGGGTATCATGACTCTGGCTGTACTGCAGTACCTGGCCAATCTGCAGTGTCCTGGTGCCACAAGGAATAAAACTCTGATTCCCCTGCTCCAGAGACAAAGACGCCTACTTGAATTAAAGAAGGATCTCCTTCAGCTATTTGCAGAAAAAGTCCTATGACACACAAACGAGCAATTCTGATTTGATGTAGCAAAGGGGAACAGCACTCATACACAAACACACGGAGCATTATTGCAATGCATTGGCTAATATCATAAAAAAGCAGCTCTGACAATGAGAGGCCAGGGACTTACTTCCACCCAAACAAACCTCACAAATCACTCCCTGACAGAGATCTCTTTCCCATCTTTTAAATAAACCTCTCCTGGTTAGACAGCGTTACTGAACAGCTGTGAATTAACACCCTTCGTTGCACTGGAAAGCAGATGCTGGTACAGGCTGGCTAAGCAGTATCTCTACTCTGCTCATTAACGTTACAATCATCCATTTGTTTTAGTTGCTCAACACTTTTAAAAATCAGGTTTTTTTCATCTTCACTAACATCACCAGTAATGGGAATTGCTGTCTTAAAGCCAACAAACACAAAGGCACTTTCTTGGGGTTTGCCTTCATTAGCCAAGAAATCTCCAAGGTAACAGAATTCAGCTCAAACTTTTCCCTCAGGCACGGTTTGTTCCTGGGGTCCCTGCCCCTGCCCTGCTTTGCCCATGTCGTAGGATCCTTGCTCTCTGTACAGTCACTGCCACCTCCCTTATTGCCAGGTGGCAGAAGGAATCACCATCATCAGTAAGTCAGCAGAACCCACTTAACCCTTTCCTGGCAGGTTTCACACCTGCTAACAAAGTAGAGTGTTAAAGGCAAACACAGCAAGACTGTTACAGGGAGAAATTAGCCATACGGGGTGAAATCCTGGCCCAAGTGAAGCCAACAGGAAAAGCCCAATTGACCTTTTTAGGGTCAAGATTTCATGCTCAGAATAGTCATTCAGCTACTACAGTGATGAGCATCCTAAAAACATAATGCCCATACTGGGTTAGACTAATGGTCCATCTAGCCCAGTATTCTGTCTTCCAACAGTGGCCAGTGCCTGATGCTTCAAAGGGAATGAAAAGAACTGGTACCATTATCAAGTGATCCATCCTCCGTCATCCAGTCCCAACATCTGGCAGTCAGAGGCTCAGGACACCCAGAGCAAGGGATTGCATCCCTGAACATCTTGGCTAATAGCCATTGATGGACCTATCCTCCATGAACTTATCTTACTCTTTTTTGAACCTAGTTGCACTTTTGACCTTCACGACATCCCCTGGCAGAGAGTTCCCCAGTTGGCTGTGCGTTGTGTGAAGAACTACTTCCTTTTGTTTTTTATAACCTGCTGCCTATTCATTTCATTGAGTGATGCCTGGTTCTTGTGTTATGTGAAGGGATAAATAACACTTCCCTATTCACTTTCTCCACTCATGATTTTATAGACCTACATCATATCCCCCTTAGTTGTCTCTTGTCCAAGCTCAGTAGTCCCAGTCTTTTTAATCTCTCCTCATACAGAAGCTGTTCGATACTCCTCATCATTTTTGCTGTCCTTCTCTGTACCTGTTCCATTTCTAATGTATTTTCTTTGAGATGGGTTGACCAGAACTTTGCACAGTATTCAAGGTGTGGATGTACCATGGATTCATATAGTGGCATTATGGTATTTGCTCTCTTATTGTCTATCCTTTTCCGAAAAGTTCCTAACAATCTGTTAACTTTTTCTGACTGCTGCTGCACACTGATTGAAAAAGACCCACTATGTAATATATACCAGCCTTCTGCCAAAACTTACTCCCTACACTAGAAATTGAGGATCCTATCATTATAGGTAACAATAGTGAAGGATTAGCAGCAATGAACAATAATTAGTGCCAAAACAGGAAGTCACCCTCCAGACAGTCCAGCGACACAGTTTAAGGCACAGGATGGGTGCTGAACACTAAATAAATGTCTCAAAATCCAACCCTCAAAAATACTTCTGAAAATTAATTTTTAATATGCACAGTTACTTGGTCATTGATTTTTAACCACCTTAGGAATTATTATTTATCGTTATAACAGATCTCTGCATTTTCCCCCAGGCATTTATGGGATTTACTAGTGAATAATTTCTTAGGCTTTGATCCTGCAATTGCTGCATCTAGGCAGAGCCCCACTGAACAGATAGGGGCTCCATGCAGGTGTAGCAGTCTGCTGCATGTTACCAATTGCAGGACTGGAGCCATGGGCTGTAGGAGATCATGTCTTCCTGTGTTTTTGCAGCACTTAGAACAGTGTTTCTCAAACTGGGGTCGCCGTTTGCGTAGGGAAAGTCCCTGGCAGGCTGGGCTGGTTTGTTTACCAGCCTCGTCCACAGGTCTGGCCGATCGCGGCTCCCACTGGTCGTGGTTCGCCGCTGCAGGCCAATGGGAGCTGCTGGAAGCGGCGCGGGCCGAGGGACGTACTGGCCACCACTTCCAGCAGCTCCCATTGCCCTGCAGCGGCGAACCACAGCCAGTGGGAGCCACAACCAGCCAGGCCTGGGGACGAGACAGGTAAACAAACCGGCCCAGCCCACCAGGGGCTTTCCCTACGCAAGCAGCGACTTCAGTTTGAGAAACACTGACTTAGAACAATGGAGCTCTAAACCTGAACGGGACAGCTCAGCACTAACAACAGAAATAAATGAACAATCATAATTTAAGGAAGGGGACAGCTAGTGGGAAGAAAGTTATGGGTTTTCCACACTGGATAAATATGTATGAACTATATAAATTGAATGCATTAAACCCAGTCCACCACGGAGCACCTGCTCTGTTCCTTAACGTTGATAGTATCTACATAATAGTGGAAATTACTACATTGCATTCTGCAACACATCAAAATGACTCTCCTTTAAAAAAGTACCCTGATTGGCAAGCCAATTTAAAATTTACCATAAACTACAGGATCTCATAAAGTTTACAGCTCCAATCACACTCACTCAGTTCATTGGTTCAGACTGAATATTTGTTTAGCAACTCAGAACAGATATATGACCAAAGTGCTGCAGACAACATATGGGACCTGAGATCTGATCATTACAACCAGAGACCTGCCTGCTGCAATCTCCACCCACACTAGTGGAATGACAATCATATGGATAAGAGAAGCATCCTCAGAACTGGACGAGTACATCCGCACTAAACCATCATTCCCTGAAGTAGAGTAAAGTCCATTAAGTCATAATTTCAGAATACCTGTCCAGCAGGCCTTGAACACCGTTCTGGGACATCAAGTCAGTGGAACTCCAATGGGATGTAACTGGTGAAGGTGAGCATGCACTGAGGATCTTGGGACTGAAACTGCACATTGTGTGTGGGGTTGAACAAAAATCCTGGATCCAAACACCAACTCTCCCTCCCGCCATCCCAGACCCGGGTGTGGAGTTATTTGAAATTCTGCAGCCTGAGCTCCTCTTGGGGTTCTGAGATGCAACCACAATTCATCTCACTGGGCCTACGTCTGCTCCAAAATTTCAAACTTGAGTGGATCTTTCAGTGAACCTGGTGCAAGTTTACAATGAAACCAGATGTGTGTTGCCTGACCTGGGGCTTTTTTTCTTGGTTCTTGTGGAAATGTAACACCTCCGATCCTTAGTGGGCATTGTCTGTCCTTACAAATAGGGATGAAACACAGTGACTGATAGGGCTGCCAGCATTACTTCCTATGTAAATGCTTCCTGTTGAAATATCACCAGAGCAAAGGTATTTGGGCTGAAATGATAAGAGAAGCAGCACGTTTTGAGAGGCCTCTCTCTAGCAGTCTGCAAGTAATGTATAGTTTCTGAAATGTCTACATGATAGATGCAACACTGTATAGGATTTGGCTTTGGGGACAGTATATTTAATCCTTCAATTCTCACTGGGGTTGCTGTCAGCTTCAAACTACCATATGTACAATAAAGAGGAAGGACATGCTGATAATAGCACTTCCCTACTTCACAGGGGTGTTGTGAGGATAAATACATGACAGATTGTGATGGGCTTTGAGATCTACTGATGAAAACTGTTGTAGAAGAGACAGGTATTGTTATTATTATTATATTATATAAACTAGAGGGCAACACTCAGCACTAACAGGGTACCAGTTCAGCCCCAGATTGTGAGAGGGGACTTGCCATGTTTCATTCTTTGTGACCAACCAGGATAGCTAACCCACCCACCTATGTGCCAGATTAAGGAGCAGTGAGGAGACAACCACTTGAACAAGGTGGCAGAGGAGTGAGAGAGGGATAAGGGTTAAACACTGAATGAGGAAAAGGAGAAGGGAGAAAAAGGAGATGAAGCAATTGATCAAAGGGCAGGTTTCGAGTTATTTTCAAAACAAACCGAGAGCGTGGAACTCTCAGGCAAGTGTTGCTGTAATGATAATGTTAACTATGGAGCCATGGTGCCGTCAGGTTACTGTATTTTTCTAGCAACTGTGTTTAATTCATTTAAACATGCAAAGCCATCAGGTCAGATCCCATTAGCAGAGCTGGGCTGGAGAAGTACCAGAGGGCAGCCATGCCAGGGGGAGCACTGTAGGCTCCGTGCGCTGCATAAACTCAGCAGATGAAAAACAAACACAGACTTCCCCCAAACAAATCTGAGAGGCTCCTGTATTAGTCAAAGAGAACATGCAAAGCTGTTCCCTTCCCACGACCTGTAACCAGCCTCAGACACCCACAGTCCCCTGCCACTCATCATTCAATCCTATTATCTCACTTAATGAACTGGAGATATTTGTGCAACCCTGTCACAGGGGCTGGATGGGCAAAGCTAGAAAAGCTTTCTAAGCTCCTTGGGGCAGACACTGTCTACTACTGTGTGTCTGTACAGCAACTAGCACAACGGGGTGCCATTCTTGACTGGGCCTTAGGCACTACTATAATAAACAAGATTCATAAATAATAAAAGCAACAGCCAAGTTGTGGCCAGAGGCTAGTGCAGATATCTCTGAGTTTAGTTCTTAAAGGTAAAGAGGATGCCCAATATGTGCCCACCCCATATTCTGGGGGCAAATAAGTTTTTATGTATCTCAGAACCTCCTTTTGCACATGCAAACTATCCCATTCGGCCATGCAAATGACTTTATTGCACGCACAAGGCTGATTTTGTTTTGTTTTGTTTTGTTTTTGAGTCAGAGGGGTTGGGAAAGCTTGTTTGCTCCAAGCTATGCGCCCAAAATCTTCAGTGCAATCTTGGTCCATTGAAGTCAACGGGAGTTTCACCATTGGCTTCAGTGGGGCCAGATTTTTTGTTCATGCAAATACATAAATACAAAGTACAATAATTTATTTTTATTTACATACATATCCCTTCCCCCCCACATACATTTTGTCAGCTTCTCAATATTGTGCCCAGAGCCCCAGTCCTGCAATTTTTTGCAGCGGGCAGATCCCCATTGTCTTCAATGGGGCTCCATGAAGATACTGGTGTCTTCTTGAGAGCATCAGGAATACAGGATCATTTCCTCAGTCCCCAGTGTTGAGCACTAAAGTCAGTTTAAGGGTCACATCCTGCCACTGAGGGGTGGAAAGCCCTTACTGAAGCAAAATTCCTCATTCACCTCAATGGCAATTTTGCCTTAGTAAGGACTAAGGGCCAGATTTTTAAAGGTAGTTAGGCACCTAATGGTATTTTCAAAAGAGCCTAGGTGCCTGTCTGCATCTTTAGGCACCTAAATACATTTTAAAATCTGGCTCGAAGTTAAAACGCTAGGTTATGGGCCCCCAAAAGATTACCAAATATAAGCTTTTATATATACACGAAAATTCTAGCCCTCTGCTGGCCTGGATTTGTTTTAAAGCTTGCAATACACATGTTCATGTTGAGTAGCACCTCACTCCACAAGAAGTCCCACTAAAGTCAATTAAGTACTTGTGGAATAAAGTGCAATGAGTCATATCACAACCTGGCCCGAAGTTAGTTTGAGCGGCTACATTCGGTATTTGGAAATGTACTAATCTTTCCGGTTTTGGAGAGGTGTACACTGGTTTGCATAATAAATGTCAGGGCAGAGATACAGGTTTTCCACAGATTCACTCCCCCGACTCCTTTTGAAAGAAATCTATTTATTCTGAACGAATTGGCTCTTTCCCGGATGAATGTTGTTTTGTAGTCAGTTTAGCTCTGCTGCGAGATATTCATTCTTTTGCATGCCGGTAATGAATTTTCACAGCAAGAATCCTAATCCAGTCCAGTCATGGAGTGTTTTATCAGGACCTCTTTTTTATTTCTACGGGTAAATGGGAATTGCTTTCCTTATCTGTATCTAGAAGCACGTGAGTGGTTTTTGCTTCATATTTCCTATCCTGCTGAAATTCAGGTTGTATCACTATCACATAATTGTCCCTTGTGTTTGTTGCCTTTTTTATTTTAAAATGTGAGATTTATTGATTTTAATTTTTATTTTTTTTAGTTAGTCATTTTGCTTTCAGGTTCACTTCCTCTCCTCCAGTCTAGTCATATTTGTTGGGTAGATTTTCTGGAAGCCTGCGCTGGGGTTAGTTTTGCTTTCCACCTGCCCAATGCTTCTGTGTGTTGCGATTTGAGGATATTTTCTCTGCACCAGCTACACCCCTGCATCTGCCCCCCAGCCAGGTCACAGGGACTCTGGCTACAACCAGCACTGCCCAGGAGCCTTTATGAGCCTTCACAGACTTTAGGAAACAAACTAACCCTACCCCAAGCAATGATTTTATACTCTGAACAGGGAAAAGAGCTAGAGACCCCAGGAACCCCACTAGGGACTTCATTCCTGCTAATCCATTTTCCGTGGAAGGTGTTCAGATACTACAGTGACGGGTGGCAGTAAAAAAACCCTTAAAGGTTTGATAGAAAATTCTTCATTTCTAGTTTTAAAGCAAACAAAACAAGAGCACAGGTGAATAACCGGGCAGTTGTTCATCACAAGAAAATAGATGAAGAGACCTTATCCAAAAAGCTCAAAAGTGTTGCTGAAAAGGCATGAGAAGAAGTATAAATTCTATAGGTAAAATAATGATGGCTTAGCAGTGTCCTGGCATTAACCTTCACTCTTGAAGGGACACCAGAAGGATAACTCACCTGTAACTAGGCCACTCATGAATTATATGTCTTGTCACTCGTGAAGATAAATCTTTCAAATCTAAACCATCACTTATGCTCTCTTTAGCCTGCTCTCTCTGTCTCCTGAGAGACAGAGATATGTTCTTTATCTAGGCAGCAGTCAGGAAAGTCTCACCTAATAATCAGTTGTGCATATGTAATAGTAAGGCTTGCATGGAAGCCACGTGTTTATGGGATGTTAGAAAACACAGCAGGATGGAAGTCAGTCCACAGGAAAGAGGCACGTGTCAATGACAACTGTTGCAGAACAGAAACAGTTACCAAGACCCTGAGAAACCCTTCACACGCAGGAAAATGTACGTTAACCAAATCCAGTCGAAAAAAATATGTCTGCGCTTCAGATATTGCAGAGAGGGACTCAGGGAGGAAGAATGAAATTAGTATTAAAAAACGAAATACATGAGGAATTCCAATTAGTATATGAGGAAACACATTGCTGAAGGCCCAAGGAAAACAATTTGCACAGGGAGTGATGGTCCCTAAACGCCAGAACCAGAGTAAAGAGAACAGTGCATTCTCCCAATGAGAAGGCTAATCTCAATAATGTATTTCCTTACAAAGTATTAGCAGGAGGTGCTAACGTACACAATGAACCAAGATTCTCAGCGTACCATCACTGATTTCCAGAGACACTGATTTACACCAGCTGAGGATCTGGCCCAATAAAGCCATTCCTTCTGAGACCCTGTTGACAAAAGATCTGATACTCTATACATGTTCAAAGACCTGGCGCCCTATCTCTCACTGTCCCTGTTCAGTATTTTGCTGAAAAAGGTCATTTACACAGAATCTTAAAATATGCATCATTAATACTTTGGCTGATTGCTTCCCATTATGTTTTGGTCTCTCTAGAGCGAACTAAGAAAGGAACTAGGAGTCAGTACAGTTCCAAGTCTAATCCCCACTCTGCCACTGACTCACTATGTAACCTTGAGCAAATCACTTCGCCTCTCTGTGTTTCTCTTCCCCAGCTGTAAAATGGGAATAATTAAAGTTGAGAGAAAGTTGTGATTTTTTTTTAAGTTTAAGAGTTATGGCCACAGTTTGTTAAAGTTGCTGTTTTGGTGAAGTCTGTTCAAGTATCATAAAAATTTCAAAACAAACACACATGATTCATTTATATACAGTGGAAACCAGTAAGAAAATACTGTGTAGATAGCAGAACTTTTTCAATATTTCTGGTACTTTACAGGTCCATGGGCCATTACCCGCTTCCTGATGAGAAAACTGGATACCTCTACAAGGAGCACCAGCCCTAGTTACTCACTCATACCTAAGCTCCAGCACCTTCTTCCATGGTATGCAGCCTGCCTTCCAGAGCAGGGCAGCAGCATAGAAGAGACGCTGTCTGTCCTGCATGGCCCTTGAAGGCAAGCTAGACAAAGAGATGGCTGGGCCAAATTTCAGTGGCGGTGTGACCCTGAGCATCAGGTTGGAACGCCACTCGCTCAAATTTGCAACAACTATTAAAAGTTGCAGTGTGTGGTAAAAGTTGCGCTCCACAACAAAACTGCAGCCCTCAATTTTTCTTACAGCCTGAAGAATAACAACACAGGGCTGTGGGATGGCCTAATATATGAAGGTGTGGACAGTGATATGAATATCATTGTTATTATTTCTGCAGTATGAAGATTTCATGGTGATGGTCTCCTTGACTTGGACATGTATAATTACAGTGCAGGTTACCCACGGGTGTATTCACGCCACAGGAGGTTTACCCCTGGATTGCAAGGCCGACAGCACAGGCCTGTCCAAGATGCTGCAATCTTGGACTAAGTTCTGTGCAGGACACACATCTGTGTGATCCCTCTCTGTACATTTCTATTCACCTCTTGTTCCCTGACCAATTCCTGAGATTAGCTCTGGGTCACTGTATTAACGAGCGTTTTCCTGCATCCCAAACCTTTCTGGTTTGGTTTGATTGGGATCTGCCCTGCTCCCATTGTGCCCTGTGCTGAGGGCAGTCACGACAGCGAGTGGCACACATTCTCCAGGCTCGCTGCAGGACCTTCTCTGCAATTCCATGTCCAGGAACTCTATTGGAGACCCAACGCTGTCCACCCCAAATGGCCAGTGAGTCAATGGGAGCTGAGTTTACTTAGCATCTCACAGGAGGTAGGATCACCACTCCTTAGAGATACCATCCACCATGCCACTCCTTAGTGGCATGGCTCCATTAGAATAATACTAACAGAGCCTTCCAGCACTGGCTATCCTGGAGATTACAGAAAAGATAGCACAACAAGGCTTTCCACAGAATCCCCATGACGCCAGATAACTGGCCCAATTCTTTCCCTGGGCAAACCCTGGACACATAGTGCAGAGTCCACAGCAGGTAGGACCACGATATAGAAACAGTGCCATGGAGACATGAGATCCACATGCAGAGATTCTGCTCATAGACTTGTGGTGGGAAGGGGCAATTCCATCAACCATGAGGACCTAAATTACCTTCACTTCGGGTCCCAAACCTTCTCCCAGTGCAGTCACTGGGAGTGTTGAAACACTTTAACATCATCTCTCTTTAAACCTTTGTAACATCCTTGTCTCCCAAACAGGGCTCGCAATCCTGCAAGCCCTTACACACCAGAGCATTCCTTCCTTGCACGAGAAGTCCCATGACGCTCAAAGCAGCTGCTAAGATGAGTAAGGGTCATTCCAATGAGCAAAAGTTAGCAGAACCCAGCCCCTGGTGATGTAAGGAGGGACAGAGTTTTGAACTGAAATGGACATGCATGAAACATGATACCTTGTATCAGTGCACATGCCATGGCTTTGAATTTCAATGCACGACATACGACAAGCCTTCAACCCCCATAAACTGTCTGGAGTTGACTTCAATCCATTACGGCGCCATCGCACAGGGGTTTCTTTTTCTTAAATGCAAGGTAATTGGCTCACAGCGAAAGCTAAGAGGGTTACCTCCCTTTTTTCTGAAATAGTTAATTTACATGGTATCCAATAAATATCTACACAAGCTTGGGGCTGGCAGGCAGTTTGCATTTGCTACTGTTGCCGCTCACGTCAGCAGTTTAAGACTCCTCCGCTTGGAAAGCAGACCCGACCTGATCGAACAAGAGGCAGACAGGAAAGGAAAGAGTCTGCACATCATCAAAATCCTACTCCAGGATGACAGCACAGCAGACAGCATTGGCTACGAGGCAAACTCTTATTACTGCATCGTCCCCGCCTCTCTGTGAACACTGGCTGCATGAAAATGGAGACCGAGCAGTGACGGAAATGCAGGCTTTGAAGTAGTTTGTCTGGTTCCTGCTTGGAGATTTGTAACACAGTGAATACACCGCCAATCTATCACAGCAACTATATGATCCCCAAATGAAGCTGTGAAGTCCCCGGGCTTCAGCCAATATCAGGATTCAAACAAGATGCTGCGCAGATGAACATAGGTCTTATGGCTAAGGAATGGGACTACTAGGACCAAAGAGATTTAGGGTCTATTCCCATCTCTGTCACAGACTCCCTGTGTGACCTTGGGCATGTCACCTGATCTCTCTGCACCTACGTTCCCAACCTGTAAAATGGGAACAATAATAGTTCCTCTCTCCTAGGGCTGGATCCTCCTTGGTGCCTCCATGGAGCCTCCCTCCATGGGCCCGCATCCTGGTTACTGTTTCTTGGCACTATCACAATACAAATAACACAGCAAAGAAAAATCCCTATTTGCATGGATTTATTCCAACCCCCTGGAGGGATTAGTTCCTTACACGTGACCCTGGGGCTTCAAAGAACATTACAGTTTTGCCTTTGATTCCAAATACATCTAAGTAAAGGGTCTGACCCTTCACTCTGTTCAGCACAAGGACTGTAAAAAGGGATCTAGCAGGTTCCCTCCCAGAGATCAAGGGTTTTACCCATGCCCCAAATTCTTCCCTTTCAAAGGGCGACTTCCTTAATGAGGCCCTTCAGTCAGCCCCCACCCTCCTGGACTGACAGATTTGTACAGTCCCTTCAGGGTGTGGCAGGTACTTTTCTTCCCTTCCAGGGAAGTGAATTAACTTTTTCTTCCCCTTGCTGGGAGCGACAGACACCTCCCGGCTCCAGATATGTGGTCTGTTCACTGACAACTAGCCCACATCAACACCATGCTTCCCAGACTAAAATAGAAAAAGCCTGTTTGTGAGGAGCCTGATACTGTAGTGTATGGCAATTTAAGAAGCTGCTGACAGGAGTCTGATCTTGTTCAACTGGTTCCATTTGGGATTGCAGAGCACAGAGCTAATGTCTCTCCCTTCGAGGAGCGAGCTGCACCACTGAACTCCAATACAGAGATCTGGTTTGCAAGGCTGACCTTAAATGAGAACAGACGATGAATAGAGTCATGAGTTAAGCCAATGAAGCTGTCATGCAAACTGGCATCAGAATAAAAAAGGGAGACGTGCATTTGTGCGTTATTACACAGCGAGTGTCCAGCAGCCTCCAAAGCATGGCATCTGCAATATTTGGCAAAATGGGACACAGAGAATAAGGGGTTAACCTGAAGAGCATAATAATATAAGAATGGCCATACAGGGTCAAACCAATGGTCCATCTAGCCCAATATCTTGTCTTCCAACAGTGGCCAATGCCAAGTGCTTCAGGGGGAATGAACGGAACAGGCAATCATTGAGCGATCCATCCCCTGTCGTCCACTACCAGCTTCTGGCAAAAAGATCGTCTACTCCCAGCATCTCATCTGCCTATTTAAGTATTTATATTACACGCATCAACAAGGTCTCTTGGCCACATCCACTTTAGCAAAGCCTCCTTACTTTCATCCCCATCCTTTTATAGACAGTACAGCCTTGTAAAAGTTCACAGCTCAGTCCCTCTCACACCAGGATGTTCACAGTGATCCACTTGTGTTCAGTGATACGCATGCATATAGATACCCACGTAGATAGCGTGCATGATACCCACGTCATCAAGGCATGCATTAAATTGTGGCCCCTTCTGACCATCTCTGGTAGCTGTCCAAATGCATGCTAAGGATCTAATGGTATTTTTCAAAAGAGGAGTTCTGGATAACCACAGTGTCCTGGCCAATATTCCGTCTCTCAGTGAGACAGGTTTTCCTCAATAGGGCTGCGTGTGAGCTATTGTTAAGCATACAATGAATGTTCCATTTGGCCACACAGCCAGTATTCAGCTCATTACTTTGCAAAGTGCTTTGAAATACACTGAATATGAAAGGTGTTCCATAAGACCAAGTTCTGCTCTGTCTGATATTACAATACAGTGTGTTTTGTTATGCATCTTTTGTCTGTATCTCTCGAAGGCACCCAGTTGTTCCCATAATTCAGTACTTTGCAGGGAGTCATTAGCTTGAATTAGCAAAATTCTGCCACATCCACTTTTTAAAGTCCACGTTCTAAGGCCACCGAGTCAATTTTAGTACTTTTGACATCACTTAGCAAAAAAACTCTTTCAAGTGTGTTTGAGGGGTAATGACTCAATTTTGTCAAACTTAACTCTCCCAATGCAAGTGAGTGAGAGAGTCACACTATGACAAAATGGGTGTGCATTTGAATATAGATAGATACATAGACTTTAAGGCCCAAAGGGACTATTAGATCATCTAACTGGACTTCCTGTATATCACAGGCACCCAGTAATGTCACCCAGTTACTCCTTTATTGAGTCCCATAATTGATGTTCGGATAGGGCACATCTTCCAGAAAGGCATCCAGTCTTGATTTGAAAATCTCAAGACATGGAGAAGCCACCACTTCCCTTGATAGTTGTTCCATGTTTAATCATCCTCAGTTTTAAAAAAATAAATGGTGCCTTATTTCCAGTTTGAATTTGTCTAGCTTTAAAGTTCCAGCGATGGGTGCTTGTTAAGCCTTTGTCTGCTACATTAAAGAGCCTTTAGTACCCTGTGTTTTCTCGCCGTGAAGGTACTTATACACCATAATCAAATCACCACTTGATACACATATATCAGGCTTTGATGACTGTGGTCAAGTGAGAGCTACAGCTGGAATGTGACTGTTTTGCAGTTCTGTTTTGGACCCAGTCAGTATCTTGAACTAGCAGGTGCCATTACAAGATTTTGGTTCCAGATGATCTTGACTCTACCCTCGGTTTTCAGCCTCAACTCCCGTCTCTGAATGGTCCATCTCTTCAGCCCATCCCTAACGGTTATTAGTGTGTACTTGCTCTGCACGTAGCACCTTCTCCTCTCCTCCACCCCAGGGAAAAGCTAATTGGCTTAGAACCAGCCCCGCTGCCTTTGCAAGTGCACTCAGAACAAAGCAGAATGGGTAAAGAGCATTAGGATGACTGGTAGTGAGGTGCTGCTTGTACTGTCATGTGTTGCTGGGCCTACATGGTGGCAAGCCACTTAATAGGTATGTGACTGCATCCTAACTCATGAAAACAAGTGACCACGGCTTTGCATGGTTCGGTGGCACTATCAGATAGGGCCTGATTCTTCTGTGTAACTCCACTGAAGCCGATAGCTGACTTCTGCTGTGCCCTTACTCCCTTCCCCTTGCAGAATTACTTAAGGGACAGCCACTGTCTGGCCCTTCATCAGCAACGGGTGTCGTTAGAGCCATGTCCCATACAGCAACAAGCGCACAGTCAGTGTCAGGGCCGGGACATAGGTGGCTGGGCCTAATGGTTAGTGTAAGACACGGGCGGTGGCCCCACAGCAACCAGGGTTCAGAACCAGGAGCTGAGGTCAGGAACCAAGAGTGAGATACAAGGAATCAGACCGACTCTGAAAACCCGGAGGTCAGGGCCAGGAGACAGTAGCAGGTAGCGCTGGGCAAGGAGCCAGAAGTAAAGGTGGAGCCCAGATGTACAGACAGCTTCCTGTTCCTCTTTCTGGCATTAATAAGTGGAGCAGGCCAGTCAGGAGCTCTGGTGTTCCACCAATCAGGACCAAGGGGTGGAGCCTTCTATCTGAGCTGGGCTTCAAGGTGCCCCACTTGTAGCTGATGAAAATAAGCCACCAGGTAGAGGGTTGGAGCATGATGACCCCCAGGCACCATGCAGACCCACATCCAAGACCCATAGGTCAAGACAGTCAGTGCAGACCCAACAAATAAAATGAATAGTAATGTTGGTAACACCACCATGCGGGGACTGCGGCTGGTGCATAGTACCACTGGCTTCTCAGGGTATTTTCCATGGAACACGTCCCACCAGCACCCCACATTCTGCACAGTCCATTGCGATTCAAGGTGCTGGTTTTAATCTAAAGCACCCTCAGAACGCTGGGTTCTGGGTACCTTACAGAGGGCTGCTTCTGTCCTCTTGGGTCACTGGATCAAGCTGGGATGCTCCAGTTAACTGTCCCCAGTTTTAAATGGGAAGATGCGGGTATAAGGGCATAGTCAGTGGAGAGCCCTAGATTCTGGAACTTGCATCCCCACCTTGGTCTGGCAGGCCGAGAGTTTGTTCATTTCCAGGCAAGGTTTATTTGTTTTCCCAGGCTTTTGATTAGAGGCTGGGTTGTGGAGCCTCAGTGGGTGAGTTATTAGTGCTGATGGGCTGGCTGGGTTGGGAGTGTTTGACAGCAGCTACTGGTCCCCATTTGGAATTGGACGATTTAAACACACAGTCCGAGGGCCAGACACTGGAGAGAAGCAAGGTCTTGTGTCCCAAAATAAATAAATAAATCATAACCCTGGTGTACGTGGCTTTACCACAGCCAGACCGGACAAAACTCTCTCCACTGACGTAGGAACTCCTCTTATGTCTCTCTAACAAACTCGCAGGCCAGCAGCCATGCATTACACAACTCCTTGTTCCTAACCCATCCGTGTTTTGGATCTTGCTTTACAATCTCATTGCCAAGGGCAACTGCTTTGCGTTAGTGACCACCTAGCTAATATGTTCCCCCGACCTCCCTCCCCATTAGAGGCTATACACAAAAGAAATAATATGCCCACCACAGTGGACGTTAGCATCAGGTCGGTGGCTTATTCACTGTGCAACATTCCTAAGCCACAGAGCATGGGCACCTTACCCGTTCTCCATATTACCTACAAATGTACAGCTAGTGTGTACATTAATGAAACACACACAATGTAAACAAAACTAAGACACAGGGCTAACAGTGGGTCCAATCCTGCAGTGCAGATCTAAACAGCCTTTGAACACAATGGGCTTGATTTTCCATTGCCTGCTGCAGTGCAAAATGAGTGTGTCACTTTATCCCTGTTTTACACTTATATTGCACTAGTATAAATGACTATACAAGGTGCAGGTCAATGGAGAAACAGGACCAACAGGATTTTTTTCTTTTTGGGTATGGGGAAGGCAGGAGCAGGTTGAGTGCTAACTCATTCTGACTTTTAGAACAATGTTTAAACCCCAGTTGTGCCCTCCAAAGCCCACATACTGCTTTCACTGGACTCTATGGCTGACACCTTGGCTGGATTTGATCCTCAAAGTTTTTATTCAAAATCAAGATGTTTCACCAGAGATTTCCACCAAGCCTTTCAACAACAACCTCCGCAAGACTCCATCACCCAATGCATTATATGGGTCCGAATTGTGCTGTCAGGGTCTGGGGGAAAGGCTCTCTCTTTCCCTGTACATTCAGTGTCAAGCACTCTGTGCTCAGGAAGTAATAACGTGTCTTGTGCTCTGACTGAGGGCTTGATCTTGAGAAGTTGATGCCCAAGATCTGATAATATGTGCAAACCAGCTCTGCATTAACAGTTTCCACAGGGCCCCTAAGAAGAGAGATTATTGGGTTGGTTCCCCTCTCAGCTGGGCTGGTGTCAATCAGGAGTAACTCCATTCTACTCCACTGAGTTACACTAGTGTAAAGTAGCTCAGAGGAACATAAAGCACTCATTTTTTTTTTGTAAGCTCAAATGCCTAGACTGCACATGCAGTTGCAGTATCTGTGCGTGCAAAGTAGGCACACAAACATGTGAACATGCACAGGGACATCAGGCCTCGGCTCTCTGAAAAACAAACCATGAGTAACAGTTACTGGAGATTCAGATTTCATGCATTTCTTTGCTGTTTTTTTTTTTTTAACCTTGGAACTGGGAGGCTATGATTTTAGCTTCTGCATTATGCCAGTTGGCAGCATTTATCTAGACAGCTTTTCCTCACTTCCTAGCACCCCTCCCAATCTATCCTCCCCACCCAGCACTAGCAAGCCAGTGCCACTCCCCAGTGTGTAAACAACAAGGAGCAGCACAGTGTCTAAAGATTAAAAGCAATTACACCGGAAAGAAGCAGAGAGGGACTTTTCACCTTATAGCTACTCAAACAACCTTTACCTGACATGATCCTGAATAGCAAAGATCCATTTAAAATACCCTGCACTGGGATTTGTATCTGTCCTCCTGTTAAAATTTACGCCTGATTTCCAGTCTGAAGCTAGACAAATTCAGACCGGAAGTAAGGCATAAATTTTTAAGAGTGACGGCTATTAACCATTGGAACAATTTACCAAGAGTCATGGTGGATTCTCTATCACTGGCAACTTTTACATCAAGATGAAGTGTTTTTTCTAAAAGATCTGCTCTAGGAATTGTTTTGGGGAAGTTCTATGCCCTGTGTTTTGCAGGAGATCAGAGCAGATGATCACAATGGTCCTTTCTGGCTTCAGAATCTATGAAAAGTTTTATATTACGAAAAAAATAAAGGCTCCTCCTACAGGACTCTGCTGGGAGAAGCTAGGGACTCTCTGAAACTGGAAACATTCTATACAGCTGTCCATGAAACCAGCCAATAGGCCTCATCCTGATCCCACTGGCACTGGTGTCAATCTGAAGTAGCTCTATTGAAGTCAATGGCATAACATGGGTATAAAACCAATGTCAGGGAGGGCAGCATTGTTATTATTAGTAGTATTTACAACAGCATCCAGAAACCCCAACTGAGATCAGGGATCTCATTATTTAGGCACTCTTCAAACACAGCAAAAGGGAGTTCCTGCCCAAAGATGCACAAAGGGTGGGAGAAAGAATGTGTTATCATCCACTTTACAGAGGGGAAACCTTGGCACAAAAAGATTAAGTGACTTGCCCAGAGTTACAAAGAAAATCTGTGGCAGAGCCAAGCACTGAACTTACTTCTCCTTTGGCCAAAACTAATTCCTTAACTGTAAGGTCATTCTACCTCCCTTCAGGCCCATATATTGGAAAAGTAGAGTCATGTTAGCTGACAACCTAGGATTTCAATCCATATTGTCTCATAGATCATCTCAAGCAAAAGTGGCAATAGCACTTTTATTCTAACACAACCAAATCTGGACAATTCACACCACTTGCTATGTCTTTTCTTAACTAATGCCACACAATAAAACACTGCTCAGATTCCAATATAATCTAAAAACAACTTTATGGCTTCTAATTTTAGCACTAATCTTCCCTTGCTATGGTTGTGTGATTTCTAATTATTTTATCCCCAGCCTTGCTTTGATGGATAGTTGTACCTTTTCCAATACAGAGAGACTTGTAAAGTGCCTTTAAAAATATGTTGATCATTTCCCATTGTTAATTTCCAATTCCTATATAGAAATCTGCAGACTATATTCTCCCATATGGTTTCATTGGGGGAGGGGGACAGTTGTTAATAGCAATAAAATAAAAAGAAAGACCTTATTTTTAAAGAAATTCCCAAACTGGTCTTGAAAAACATTATCTTTTTTTCCTAAAAGTTGTTAAAGGTCATAAATCCATTATCTGAATACAGATCACTTAATAATTTAATGCCTTTGGCTTGGCATTCTTCCCAGAACATTTTGCCTTTATCTGTCTTTATTTTCAGGTTATAACAAATTGAGGAATAATCAGCTGTGTTGAAATCTTGAAGACAACTCAGGAAGAATTCTGAGAAGTGGAGTTACCTTGATAGTCTCTCAGAACAGAGAGAGAGAGAGTGTGTGTGTGTGTGTATGTGTGTGTGTGTGAGAGAGAGAGAGAGAGTGTGTGTGTGTGTGTCCCCAGAGGGGTAAGGCTAGAAGGTTGAATAGCGCCTTCTGTTCAGTTTCCACTCATCAGGTGTTTTTTTAATGTCCTGTCACACCTCACAGTTCATTAAAATCCCGAAAGGTACATGAATCAATGTGCAGCTAGCCCCGGCTCTGCTGACGCTGTGCAACATGTAGTAACTTTTGCTTTTATAAATAAATTATGATCAGGGTGTGGTCTGGTCTTCTACCAGTGCAGGAGGAAGGAGACAAGCTGATTTTTTCCCTTTCCCCTTCTTCTCAGGTGCTTCCTACCATTTAACTAGGGTGACCAGACAGCAAATGTGAAAAATCAGAACGGGGAAGGGTAATAGGAGCCTATATAAGACAAAGACCCCAAAATCGGGACTGTCCCTATAAATTTGTGACATCTGGCCACCCTAAATTTAACACTAGCTGTGGTATCCGAATATGAGGCTAGCACTAAAAAGGGAGGGGCCATGGCCAGTTGTGGAGTGGAACACACACTGTACTTGCTTACGGGGTGTAGCAGCAGGTATGCCCCTGCCAAGTGCCTTCTAGTGTTCCCACTGTGCGGAGCTGTGACCATTAGGCCCAAATGAGTTCTCATTTAACTGGAGGTGTTGTTGATTGTTTTGGAAGTACTGGAACGACAGAGCCAGATCCTCAGCTCATCAATGAAGCTGTGGCCAGTGTATACCAACCAGCTGGGGATATGGCCCAGAGCTGAGAAACTGTGAGTCACAAGAACCCATTTCCAGGCAAAGGCCCCAGTTCTGATTGCTTTTATATGGGTGTACATACTCTGGATATATGCCTGTGTAAATGAGATCAGAACTGGGTCTAATGGAGTTACATGGTGTATGATCAGATTCACATCCAGGCTACTTCAACATGAAGCCAATTTTCTTATGCCTTCATCCTGATTATATGGGGCATGGTTCTGATCTCACTGAAGGCTCCACAAAAAAGTTGCACCTTTTGAGCTAAACTAGATGAGAAACAGATTTAGTTAAATTGGTATAAACCTTTTGTGTGGACACTCATTTCAAATTCAGCGTGCCCTCTAGCTTAAGTCAGTGCTCAAATGAAGTGTAATCCACTCCTTGCAGGGGCTCTACCTGAGGATTGCTGTACAGCTACTCCTGACTCACACCTGCATAGCTGGCAGCACGCAGACCAATAGTCTGTATGTGCATGGTGGGGGAGGGGATGTTCAGTCATTTATTCCCACAGGTTTATGTCGCAACATCCTAATAAAGCAAGCAATTGGAAAACCACCATCTGACCTACAACATCTTTGTGTCAATCATGTTCAAAGCTTTGAGCGGAGCCATTAAAAACACAGAGCGAATGAATTTAGCTGCTCGTTTAATTCAAGAAAAACTCCAAGCCCAAAAGGGGATGCGAAAGAATAGCTAATTGCATTGCTGCTGCTTAACGAAGACTCACTCCCTTTCTTGCTCCTCGCCCCTTCCTTTTTCCCTGCTTGGTCCTTTTCAACCTACTTTCATCTCCTTTCTCTTCACACAGGAAACTAACAAGGCTCCTGAGCAGGAAGCTACATCTCCACTCCCCACTACGATTTACAAGGCAGTGAGCTGTAATTTATTTTTTTAAAAGCAGCGCAGTGCAGAAGCTGTAACGAAGACTGTCAAAACAGGACACAGCCCAGTCAAAACCCTCAAACCCTGATCTTGGAAATGTCACTGGACATTGTTGCACCAGAATTAGAATAGGACAAGTCTTGTGGTACTGATGGATGCCACTCCAGCACTGTGAAGCCAGTTTCATCATCATCAGTTTCATTCTTCTGTAACACTATTACTCCTGGTCTCCTAAAATAAGGGCTGATCCTGACAGGTGCTGAGCAACTGCATATCCTACTGAAGTCAATGGGACGCTGCTTTTATTAATCCTCCTCTTTTGGAAAAATCCTACAGAATGTAATAGAAACGATAACTTTCTACAGATTTTTTTAAATTAACCATCATATAGCAGAGACAGATACACCTGCCATACAATTCTGTTGGACGTCTGAAACCTAAAAACCCTACAGAAAGAAGTTCATTCCCTCTTAAATTTGATTGGGTTTCACAGCAATTTCTGTAGCACCCTGTTGGATCCATCCCTATTAAATGCAATTGGACTTCTCCATACAGGGTCAGCACTTCTCAGAATCAGGCCCTTAGAGTTAGCTTCAGTTTACATTGGGCTTTTTATTTTGGGATTACTGAAGTGGAAGGCAGAATCTGGCCCTTCAAATGGAAAGAAGTCTGGACCAAATTCTATCCACGCTCATAACCCATACAACCCTACTGATATTATTCCTGGGGGAATTCTGTGCCACTGCACACAAACAGAATTCATATGCCATGCAAAAATATCCCCACAGAAAATAAATCCTGCCAGAAAGGGACTGCAGTTACTCCTTTCACCCACCAGTGGCCACGGTAGTGCCAGAACTGAGCAGCCACTCCCAGGCAGCAGTAGCCCCAGCTATGGATAGGGAAGAGAAAAAGGCTCCCTTCCTCATTGTACCTTGCTTCTGGGGCCAGGTCAGGAGACATGGGATATGGGGGCACGGATAGCACGGGGTACATGGGGCTGCTGGGGAATCACAAACTGGGGTTCAGAAGGGCTAGTGGGGGGACAGACTGGAGCGGGGCTGAAAGGGTGTGGGGATACTGGGACACATGGAGAAAGGGGGTGGGGGTGCAGGGACACATGGGGTGGGAGTGGCTGAGTGGGAGTGAAGGGCCACATGGTGATAGGGGTGCAGGGCCACATGGGAATGAGCAAGGGGATAGCTGAGTGGGGGGGTGCAAGGACACATGAGGTTGGGTGGTGCAGGGACACAGGGGGATAGGAGTAGATGTGCCTGACTGAATGAGAAGGACCAGAGGTCAGCCAGGTTCTCCTGGTGGAGGCTTCCTAACAATCCTTCCCTGTCCCCCAAAAAACTGTTCCATACTTCTCCCACCCACACCCAACAACCCTCCAAGTTCACACCCAGGCTCCTTCCTGGTAATTACTTCTCTCTCCCTCTGCTCCTCCATTACCCCTGACTCCCCCAAGCCTTTTCACTGCTTCTGAGGGGTGCGGGAAATACATTTCTTGTATAGGAGTTTAAATAATTATTACTCAGAGTTCTGTATTAATATGCCTAGTAAGGAATCTGTCAAATAACATTTCCTGAATCTTTTTTGTTGTCTGCACTGCTACAGACATACGTGCTGACAGTATTTTGAAATAAAATACCAAAATAATTGAGTCTGGCATGATTATATTGAGTAACTTTGACAAATAAAATATGCAGAATTTTAAAATATTGTGTGAGAGTTTTTAATATTTTGGTGCAGAATTCCCCCAAGAGTAATTTGAGATTAGTGGAGCTGCACAGGGTACAAAGAGGTGGAATTGGCCCCTATAAGTTCTGGTGTCCAATTATGCAGCTAAGAGCATATTTTTAAGAAGAAATCAGAGTAAGTATTCAACACCCTTAGTTGGGGCCAGATTTTCAAGACAGCTAAGCTCTCATTTAGGCATCCAAACATGGACTCAGTCCCCAACATAAAGATCCCTTTTAAGGATCTAGCACATTCTGATGCCTAAATGAAATCAGTTTTATTTTGAAAATCTGGTCCCTGATTGTAGGTACTGAGCTTTTCTGAAAGTTCTGAATCTTGTGGGGTTTTTCTCCAGAGAAAGCCAACACATTGAGCCTTGGATTATTTTTGATGGTGTGAAATGATTTTATTAAAAATGTTTTTACAGCTTTCTCAAAGTTAAGTTCAGGAGTGCTCTTTCCTAAACAGGACACATGGAAAACACAGCTAGGCGGGTGATGAAGAAATTCCCACTCTGGAAGTAAAGGATTTAATTTTATTCTTTTGGATGGTGTTAAGGCTGTACTTTGGAACACTAGTTATTATTACAGTGTCAAATCATTGATCTACAGTGTGACAACACTGAGAAAAAGAAATGCATTTAGCCAGGAAAGTTCCATTTGCGGACTGCATCTGGTTTTTAGTGAGGGCCTAAGCTTGACCAATTTCCAGGAGGATTAGCGAGCAGAAGGATATGTTATACTGAAGCTAGAAGCGAGTGACCAACTGAGATTAGAATCAGGATCCAGCCCTTTGATCTAATCACTAGGTGCAAAATTTCTAATGCAATGTGGCAGCCATCTCAGGGTCTTGGTAAGACGAATTCTGGGAGTTTTTCACCTCTAGGTCAATAGGTCTGAAACAACTCAAGTCAGTAGTAACTGAGGCACTAATTTCCCATAGACTCTATGAATTTAAATAGAATAGAGTCACAGGTTTTAAAACCAAAATGAACTACTATGATCATCTAATCTGACTTCCTGCATAAAATAAAGCATAAAATTTCACCCAATAATTCATGCAGTGAATTAGAATAGAATAGAATAGAATTACTGAGGACCTGATCCTAAGAGATGCTGAGTGCCTCCTACGTGGGGTTGAGAGCTCTCAATTTCCATTGCTTTCAGTATCTCTGGGAGCACTAAACCATTTGCAGGATTAGCCTTCATGGCTTAGGCAAAGCAAGTTGGTGGTCCCAGTCCAGTCCCTAACAGTGAAGCGATATGACAAAAAAAAACAACCCCAAAACACATTAACAGAAGGAACAGTTGGTTCCTTAACTGGTCATCTGACAAGAGAGGCCTGGAATCAAATAGGCCATAGAGATTAAAGTAGCTTCTTAGTCCTTGAGGTGGTCTCTCTAGCTCAGGGTTGAGATCCAATGGCATTGGAGAAATGGGGGCGAGGGATAACATCAGGAAAACTTTCATGGAACTGCTCGTGCTATACAGATGTTATTGTTGGTCTTCAGAGCTGCCAGGCTGGTACCTTTTCTGAGTGCTGACTTCATACTATATAAATAACACTAATACAGGGATGTTTTGTTTGCACAGGACCTACCAGAGTCAAAGGTCCATGGCTGTTCCACAAAAAATATGAAAGAAAATTACTCAGTATAGACTGTAGCTCTTTGAGTATCTATAAAAGAAGCTGTAACAAAGTTCCTCCTCTATCTTGGTGGGTCCTGCGCTTATTGGCAGTGAAGATTGTGAAGCGCTCAGATCTGGTGGTGACGGGGGTCAGACTAGTACCATACACAGATAGGAAGACTCAGTTAGCAAAGCACCACTGCAGGGGACCATCATGAGTAGGGAAGCCCAGCACACTTTAAACAGAGGTTGAAAGCTTGAGGGGGTTTTGTGCTGATGCGTCTGCATGGGTGGCGTGGAGACCCCCAGGGCTCTGAGTAGCCAGTCCCCCCTCTTTTTCCATAAAAGCTTGAGTGCCCCCACTCCTTCCCTTCCCCTCCTTGAGGTGAAGAAATCAGCCATGGAGCTCTTGTGCTACCCGGATTCTTGGTGGACTAAACCAGAGGACAGGTTTCCCCACCATTCTCCCCTGCTGCTTCATGCCTCTGCCTCTGGCCAGGTACCAACTACAAGTTGCAACAGATGTTAGGATACCCATGGATTACACAGGACAGCAAGGGAAAATTCTCATCATGAGAGCATCCTAAATTCAGAGCCATAACCTGATCAAGCCACAGCCTGCCCCCCAGTGAAAAGGTGGGGTTAGGTGTGTAGGGGTGGAAGCAGCACATACAGTGCTTCTTTCATTGACTTATTCCCCGGCATAACTCCCATTCTTGCACCTCTGTGAAGCTAGGGGGCGGAGGGCAGAGCTGCGAGTTGAAGGAGCATTGCCAGAGCTTCTTCCAAAGACCACCTTCACACAGGTGGCCACCAATCACACAGCCAGCAATGGATATGGTAAGCGAGGGAGTGGAACGAGTGAAGACAGCCACTGGGAGAGGTGGAGACTACTGGAGTTAGCAATGTGAGTGGAAGGGACAGGAGAAGCCACCTCCAGGATGGGGAGTGATAGGGCTAGGTGGGCAGAGAGTTACCAGGGAGCAGTAAAGGGTGACTTAATGAGAATGACATTTTTGGTGGGGGACATAAAAGAAGAGCATGGAAAGGGAACCATGGCAATGCAGCGCTGCATGTTGGGAGACTCTGAATTTGTGCCTGGGCACTCACCCAGCTATGGTTACCAGCCTGGATTTTCTACTTACAGTGCCTAGGCCAAAACCAGTTCCCAGCTGGCCCAGAGACAGAGTCTGTTCCCACTTACACTGGTGTGTAACAGAATCAGGCCCATTTTGTATGAGAAACCAGAATCAGGCCCATTTTATTGCTGTTTGCTCAAAGGCCCCATCATCCAGTGGCGATGGAAATGGAGCTTTAGTACCTGTTTGGAGGCAAACTTCTCCCTCTTTTTTCCCCACCCCCTTGACTGGTTAGTGCAGTTGCTAGCTGTTCTGCTACTGCTCCAAAAAGAAGCCTAGCAAATCTCCTCATTCTTACCGTGCTGTAATTTCCAAAAACTGTGTTTGTCTGTTTAAATTATTTCTTTAATTTAAAGAAACAGTGCAGTGTTCCAGAGTGATGGCTCAGCTCTCTGGAGTAACCCATTAGGGATCATAGCACTAGCATATTTTTATAGTGGCAAACATGGAAGGTTTATTTGCATTAGGGTTAATACGGAAGTTTTCATTCACAATGCAGAGAGCTAGGACCTTTTTAAACAAACTTACCCAAAAGGTGCAAAGTACAGCACAAGGATAGCCCTTAAAACCTGCCCAATTGGCTTGGATAACTGAACAAATAATTGTGGCAGTAAACCTGAAGATTTGGAATATTCAAGGTATTTTCTAGGCTAAGTATAGAGGTGTACAAAGGAATACTACAGATAATGAAGTGTCCTAAATCTATTTATCTTCAGGAAGGCTGATGAGTTTGTAATGGCTGCCATGGTGTTTTCCAGCTCCACTAGGAGAATTTTCACCACCACTAGCTTTATAAAAACAAAAGTAAAAATCACAAAAAATATTACTACAGATAAAGCTTCAAAATCCTGCATATTCCTACTGCAATACTGCCATGTGCTGGAATATTAGAATAGTTTTATTTTTTTAGTAAGGCTACGGATTCCAAATTAATGTAATGGATTTTTTTTAAAGAGGAATACATGTTGAACTCCTGATCCAGAACAGCTCTTCTCACCTATTTAACTAACCTCCATGGGTGATCCAGAGAGCGCAGCCTACATAGCTTGAAGGGGCACTAATATAACCTGAGGGTCCATACAAACTGTGGTACATGCTCTAAATCCTGATGGACGTTTGACAAAAAGGAAGGTCATGATTATGCTAGAGATGCAGGCTCTCATCTTTGGCTGGTGTGAATTGGCAGAGCTCCTTTGAACTGTGCTTATTTATGCCAGCCGAGAACCTGGCCTGTAGTGTTCAAAAGGTTAACCAACAGTGATTAGCAATTTAACGTGCACTGTAAAAGGAACAAAAGTGTATCACTCCGGTGTAACTCCACTAAAGTCGATAGTGTTTCTACAGATACAGAAATGGTTTAATTTGAGAACGAGTGTTTCCCTACAGCTTTAAAAATATATGGTTTACATTTACAGACATGGTTATATGAACATAAAAAACTCCTTCTAAAATAATGAGCCAGATCATCAGCAGTTTAAATCAATGGATTTACCCCACCTGAGGATCTGTCTACACAAAGGAAAGAGTTATACCCAGGGTTGTTCAGAGTTTAAATCCAGCAGATAACTAAGTGAGAGAGATCTTCTCATGGACCCATCTCTCTTCTCCAGTCACCATTGCTCTCTTCTTTGTCCCTCCACTCTCTCCTGCCTATCTCTTCTCTATCCCTCCTTGGCTTGGCTCTCAACATGGTCAATCTCATAGACCACAGGAAGCATTCTAGAGAGCCCTGGTGGAGCAAATACCATGGTTTGGGAAACTACAAGTTCCACAAAACTGTTCTGCAAATTTTTAGATTTGTTTTTATTCACAAAATCCTGCTTTATTTACAAGGCAGAACAATGGGCCAGATCCTCAGCTGGTACAAACTGGCATAGTGTCCAGCTGAGGATCAAGCCCCACAGTGTGCTGGATTGCTCCCCTGGAGAGATGCATTTTAAAGCACATTCAAAAAGAAAATACTAAAATTCATATTCAAAACCACAACTGGGTATGTAGCATCCCATAGCACATGGCCCTATACTGTGTCGGGCCAAACAGCATACTACCTTGCAAGAAATCCAGACTCACGTCTAGCCTTAGCATCAGTCTTGCATCATGCTCTTCAGCCACTGGGCAGCACTGCACCAATGACATGTACGGTAAATTACCGGTGCATCATCTCCAGTGACATACAGCCTGATTCTGTATAGGGCCCTCCATGCCTGCTGAAAGATTCCAGGTGTCCTCTACTCTCTCTGACTTCAGCTGTAAGAGCATTTGAAAAGCTCTTATTATTATTTGTGCAACAGATTTGTCAGATAACTACAAATGCTTGCAAATGCAAAGGCAGACACCTTCTGCTTATAAAGCAAAGGTCATCCAACCAGGAAACAGAGGCAACACCACGTGGCTGAAGTGACCAATCATGCCACGCAATGAATAAGAAAAACAGCCAGTCGACAATCCAGAGGTTGGAATTTGTTAACACAAATTATCTGCTGCAAATGACGAACAAAGTAGAAAATGTCACGACCCGCTTGCGGATGAGTCACAAAAAAACAACACAAAAAGCTGTGTTTGCAGAATCATTTGCTGAGAGTGAATAATTTGAGCAGTTCTAAGTGTGAGTAAGGGCTACAGAACTGGGCTCAGTAGCTTAGCTTTTGTAGCTTAGCCCTACTAGTAAGCAATTCCAAAACCCAAGACAAAAATCCCTAGCAGTGTTGTCAATGCTCACGATTTTATCACGAGTCTTTTGATATGTGTGATTTTGGTTAGAATAGCAGCTGCTGGAATTATCTTATTACCTGAGAATCTTGGTTTACATTTAAAGAAAAAAAAAAAGGTAACTCTTTAGCCCTTGTAGAGAAAAGCTTCAAATCTTGAACCCCAAATGTTTTGCAAGAGCAGGCAAATGAAAAGGACCCCAAACTTACAATGGACTATAAATATCAGGATTTTTAAAGCAATCTCTTGATTTGGCAGTGGGCTTGATTTCTGAACACGTGGAGCTGGCAATACTGCTAACACTGAACATGAGAAGTAACTGGCGTTGGAAGGAAGGATGAACCCTGCAAAAGACATTTTCCTCTGGGCAACCACATTGATTACAGACTGCCGGGCCCTATCCTGTTCCCATGGATTTCAGTGGAGAAGGAGCAGGCCTTGAAAGAGAAATTAAAACTTAGAGCTGCTTCTTCATTTTCCTAAGCAGAAAATAAAGCAGGCTGTGAAACAAACAAACAGAAACCCTGACAAGGTTTGTGGCTGGTGGAGACCTGCCAGGAGGGAAGTGAAAAGTCATAGTGGGAGGGAACTGGGCACACAGAGCTCTTGATTCCTCAGGTCACCGGCAATTATAGACTGGAAAGTCTTTTTTTTTTCCTCCTCCTTTTTAGCTGTTAGAAAACACTGGCCCCTCATGCTGGATTGACTCTGCCAGGGAATCGCACAGTGTCAACTGCAGCTGTGTCTGACGGGACTGGAGTTCGCAACACATGTGCTGGACCTTGAAAAGTGCTCAGGGCGAGGTGGGAGATGGTGACTCATGGGGAGCAGTTCAGCCTCCTCCACCACTTGCCGGAGTTAATGTTTGAGCAGGGCTCTGCCCTGCAGGAGGGTAAGAAGGGGGAAAGAAGGCAGAAATGCTGGGAAAGAAGGGGGAGACAAAGCAAAAAAAGAAACAGGGAATTCTCATTCCTCATTCCATAGGAAAAGCAGCACTCAGGATGGAAGTAGTGAGAGCCCCATGGCCAGGGGCAGAGAGTTGTATGGGCCCATAGTGCTGGGCTCCAGCAAATTCAGGGCCCAGGGGGCCTGGCTCCACCCATGTTTGGGACCCCAACACCCTCTCCCACACCCTCTTCTGCACCCCACCCCACTGTCCAAGCCCAGAGCCCGCATCCAGCACCCAAACTCCCTCCCAGAGCCTACACTCATCCCACACCCAAACGTCATTGACATTCTCTGGTACAAGGTGGAATTCAGCATTCTCTTTTTCGGCTGCTAGTTGATGAGCTTGAAATGTTCCACTTCTTTCCTACTATTAATACAGCAGAATCACCTTGGATTTCATTTATCTGAAAAGACCATGAATACTCCACTACATGCATCTGACGAAGTGGGTACTCACCCACAAAAGCTCATGCTCCAATACATCTGTTAGTCTGTAAGGTGCCACAGGACTCTTTGTCGCTTTTTACAGATCCAGACTAACACAGCTACCCCTATGATACATGAATACTTTTAACATCCTTTTTTGACTCTCTTTGGCAGCTTCACGTAAACAAAATCTTCAATTTCAAACTTGAGGTTTATCACCTTTCTTACAATCTATGCACTATCTGTATTTCTCTTGCTTCTTCTCAACACATTCGCAAATCATTTCATTGGACGGTATGGTTTGAAAAGGAAAACGTGTAAACCCTTGACAGGTAAGTAAGTCATATATTGGCCTTGCGTCCTCTTTAACAATTCAAAAAATGATACTCCTCTTGTTGAGTGGTGAGAGGTCCGGTAAAGCAAACAGTGTTTCAGATAAAGCTGCTTTCCCTGGTCTCACTTGCAACCTGGTAAATTGCAAACTTTCTTTCACTAATCTGTTCATTCTCTCAACTAGACTATTAGCTCTCGGATGGTATAAAGAAACTGTTTCGTGCTTGATACCACTGCTACTAAGGTAGTGTTGCATTTCAGCAGAGGTCAATTGCATTTCATTGTCAGGTACCAATTCCTTAGGAAATCCTTCTCAAGTGAAGACTTAGACATGAATTTAATCACTATTTCAGTGGTAGCCTTTCCAGGGAATGTAACTTCTGGCCACTTTGAATGACAGTCTACCATAACTATGGCAAACCTTTGCGCAACAGGCTGCTCTTCAAATGGTCCCATTATGTTGAGAGTCAGTTTCTCCCATGGACAGTGAGATAGTTAACAGGTGTGAGACGGATGCTGAAGGTTTTCTCTGACTTATTACTAGCCATAAAATTCTTATTTCCTCAACCTGCTTCTCCATCCCTGGCCACAAGAAGTCTTGTCGCAGTTGTCTTTTAGTTAGACTCTTCCCCAGATGTCCTTCATGTTCAGGTAAATGAATCATTCTCTCAGAAGTGTGGGTGCAACAAGATGGTCAATTCTCAAAATCCATTAATTTACTAGGACCATTCATATGATGTGTATCTATATGGCTGCAAGTATTTTGGTGTTATCTTGTAAGGCCATCCATTGAGCACATCAGTCTTTAGGCCCTGATGTACCTTACCTTTGCTCATGGCTGTTGCCCGCTCTGAGACTGTGATCACTCCTTGAGTTGTAGCAGAGATCTGTGCAATGACAATCTCTTCATCATCTTTATTGCACCCTCGTGATAAGGTATGGGCAGGTGAGATGGACAATCTGCAGTTCTGTTCTTGGCACATGAAAGTTACACTGATTTCCTGACAAAGTCCATTAGTTTGGTGGCCCATTCAGCAATTCTTGGTATTGCTCATCCAGAACCTCATTTGGTGAACAAAGCTGAAGAAGTTTTGTGATCAGATCTTAAGATAAATCTCCTATCCCACAGGTAGGTTCTGAAGTGTCTTACTGCTCAGATACATGCCAGAGTTTCTTTCTCAATGACACAACAGGATTTTTATGGATCAGTCAGGGCTCTGGAGGTGAATGCAATGGTGACTTCTCATCCATTTTTTAGCTAAGTCAAGACAGAACTAACAAGCATCAGTTGTGACAACTGTATGCTTCTCAGAATCAAAAGGGTAAGAGCTGGGCTGGTGGAAAATGCATGTTTTATCTCATGAAAGTTATGCTTGCATGCTTCATCCCATTCAAACCTCACATCCTTTTTTGGAGATGATGCAAAGGAACTACTTTCATAGCAAATTGCTGCAGAAACTTGGAATTTTATTCACACAATCCCAAAAAGGATCAAAATTTGTCCTTGTCAAACTCTGGTGTGTCATGAATGGCTTTCACTAGGTCTGGTTTTGGCTTATGCCATTCTGACAGACTGTATGTCCTACATATGTCACTGAGTTGGTATGGAATTGACATTTCTTCTTGCTGGCGGTAAGTCCATTTCATTGAAGTTTTCCTAGAACTTTTTAAAGAATGATATCATGTTTGGACTTAGCACAGAAGATGGAACTTTCCACTTGTCAGGTGGTTTCTATGGTTTTCTCCAAGCTGGGGTACTCAGAATGGCAGAGGAACGTGACAGCTGGGGAAAAGGAGCATTATGAAAAAATAAGAATTGCGCCTTTAAATTGCTCTCCTCAACAAGATGCATTAGGCCTGAGGAGTTTCCCTGGGAGCAGCAACAGCAGATCACAGCAGCAGGAGTTGTGAGGCATTTGGCTAAGTTAGATTTCTGCATCTCTGTGGTTCTTTTATGCTCTTTGCCAGTTTGTGTTGTACCTGAACCCCTAGGAGGAAGACTTAAAGGTAAATTCCCCTCATTCTTTCCCAGAGCTCACATTCTTCCTTTCCTTCTACTCTCTCACCTCTCCCTCCCCTGGTGCATCTTGGGAATTGTAGTTCCTGGACTCTATGCTACAGGAACCACTAAGGAACTTACCAATACAAACCAGGGGAGCTATGTGCACCTAGTGAGATACAACAGGAACCAATACAGCTCGGTTGAGCAGGGGGCAGGAATTGGGGAAGCTGACTGGGGAGGAACACTCAGACCTCTGCTATATAGGGAATCCTCATGCAAGCCTCAGAATGGGATAGAGGACAAAGAAGGTCATGGTGGATCAGCTGCTATGGGGATCCATTTGGCAGCTTCCCCCTTACACTGGCCCAGAGCAGTCGGGCTACTGGAGTCTTGGTGGCTGCCCAGCAGTCTGGGAATTCTTGGTCTCAGGATGATCCCTTTTGGCAAGCCTAGCAGGAGATTTCTCTTGGCCCAGGGACAAGGTTTAGGCTGGGATTTTCAAAGGAGCCAAAGGGAGTTAGGCACCCCACACCCACTGAAATTCAGTGGGATTTGGGTACCCATTTCCCTTTGGCTCCTTTGGAAATCCCAACCTTACCTCTAAGTGCAAGATATCATGAGTTAAATGCATCCCTGACAGTGGAGTGACATCAGAACACGATACGGCCCAAAAAGTATTCTTATTCCTCCCCCAGGCTGAATTTCAATAAACCGTCCACTATAAAACCATTTCTGCTCTTATTCCTATCACGTCATAACACCCCTGTGCTCGCAGTTCTCATGTGCTGAATGAAAGCCTCCAGATGCCAAAGTCATGCTAAAAGATGCTCATCCAAGGTTACAGTTGAGAAAAAAATCAAATAAACCTGGTTATTACATTAAAATATTCAGCCTTTAGATCACAACCATTCATAGCCTCCCACCTATACCTTTGATGTTAACAGTGAACAAGTCTGTGCTTTTAAGCTCTCTCTCAAAATCAAAATTTCAGCTATACCTACTCTTCCCCCATTCTCATTAATCCACTACTTAAGCCTCTCAGAAAGGTAGTTCTGCACCACTCCTTACAGAATCCTTGATCTGTGCAGCTGAGGAGCTGCAAACTACTTCTAGCTTGTGTCTATTAAAGATGCTCTTTCACCCTTGATTGGACTAAGAAAACATAACTCTAGTGGCGAACATACACTGTATGTGCTATTTCTTCCATGCAAAAATTATTGCACTATAGCAGTCTTAGGAACGAGAAAGCAAACACACAGGCAACAAACATGAGGATGAGAGCACAGGTAGGCAGGTCGGTTTGAAAAACAGGATGCAGAGTTAGTGCAAAATTCAGCTTTAATTCTTTCTTGGGGGATTTATAATTTAAAATATATTTGTTTTTAATTATCAATTATTTGGCAATTGCTACAACATATCCATAAAAAGCTACATTAGAAAAACATTAAAATTACATGCTGGAGCCATCCGGAGCTAGGAAATGTCAGAGTTCCCTTTACTTACATGATTACACACTATTTCTCAATAATACAATAGAATATGATGCATTTTCCCTACCCCCTTAGATATGCATATGAAGCATCTTGCAGTACTACATGCTACTGTGTATGTGTGCTGTGACCACTGCTTTTCATACTGACTAGTTTTGTCTCATTGTGTCTTTGTGCTACCTCTGTTTGCTGTATCCAACCGTTCTCCTTTGTCTTAGACTGTAAACTCCTTGGGGCAGGGATTCTCTCTTTTTTACGGGTTTGCACAGCACCCAGCACAATGGTGCCCTGGTCTAGGACGAGGGTCCCAAGAGGATACTGCAAGCCTATGAAGGGTATGCTTATGTTCATTTTGGATAAAATGTGGTTTGCAGGGTGCTTATGCATAGGGAAGCATCCTGTGGCTCACCACCCTAGGAACATTCTAGAGAAGGCCAGGGAGAGGGGGTTGAGCTCAGCATGTGGAATGAAGAACTATGAGCATATGATTAAGAAATCCATATATGGAAAGGTTAACTCTGATTGGTTAGAGGTTCATGTTAGGTAAGTTGTTATGTAAGTGCCATGTGCTATAAAATAGGAAGGGAAGGGGCTCCTTGCTGGAGGGACTCTGCTTGATTTTTTGTACCAGGGGCTCGCCCTTTGTCCATATTGAATAAGAGCCTTGTTTTGAACTGAATCGCATTGCATCAAATCAAAGTCCCTTTATTCTGCCCAGCATCTGACTCATTGGGAACCACAAAATCCCAACACCTAACAGCAAGTCTGGACCATGGGCATTTTTGTGTACTACAATGGCGTTTACGCATTGTCAACTGTACGTGCCACATTGCACACTCACAAGCTACACAATGAGTGAGTCAGAATTCCTTCCCTGGCTAGTCTCTTCTCTTCTGTTTGGGTTCTTATGCCCCCTCATCACCATGGTATCTAAGCACCCTCCACAAGAGCAGGAAGCAGCGTGACTAACATCTGCCTTGTGTATCAGAACAGCCAACCTTTGCTGAAGGGTTCAGTAGTTGCAAAGACTCCTCCTCAACTCCCAGAAGAATCCCTTAAAATCTCTGCAATGATTCCAGTGGTGCCTTCTTCGAAATGCAGCTCAAAGGATGGGGTGATACCCCTGAAAACCAGTGCAAATGGGGCATTCCCTCTTCCTAGAGAGTAGGTAACTCATCATTCCCTCCACAGTAGAGTTCCTGTGAGTAGCAGGATTATTACATCAGCAGTGAGTAAGGCCTTGTCTACACTTGGGATGTGTATCTGTTACAGCCATTGGCCAGAAACAAGTGTAAATGCACTGGTACATCCCCTAGCATAGCATTTCTCAAACTGGGGTCTGCAAACCCATGGGAGTCCACAAGGTCACTCCAGGGGGTCCGCCGGCCCCACTGATCAACTCCTCTCACTCCCTCCCAGCGCCTCCTGCATGCCGGGGAACAACAGGGGAAGGAGCTGAAGGAGGGAGGGGGAGGAGTCGATCAGCAGGGCCAGCGGACCCCCTACAGTACCCTCGGTTCCCTGGCGTGCAGGAGGCGCTGGGTGGGGAAGGAGCAGGGATGGGGTGTGCTCAGGGGAGGGCGTGGAAAGAGGCAGGGAAGAGGGGCAGGGGTGGAGCAGGGGTGGAAGAGGTGGAGTGGGGGCAGGGGCCTGGGGCTTAGCAGAGGGCTTGGGAGGCCGCACATTTTTTTAAATCAAAATGGGGTTCCTTGGGATGCTAAAGTTTGAGAACTGCTGCCCTAGCACATACTGGCAAAGCCAGTGTTTGCACCAGTTGAGTTTATCCAGTGGCTTTGTCTGTCTAGACTAGGGCTTTGCAGTGGTGCAGCTACACTCTGGCTGCAACCACGGCAAGTCCCCGGTATAAATAAAGGAGGCCGCTGGACTGTGTCTCATTAGCATGCAGATTTCAAAATGGAGCCCACACTGCAGCTTTGTGATCTCAGCCCATCTTAGCAGCTAGCTCCAGCAGCTGGCTCAGTGGTTTGAGCATTAGCCTTCTAAACCCAGGGTTATGAGCTCAATCCTCGAGGGGGCCATTTAGGGAGTTGGGGATTGGTCCTGCTTTGAGCAGGGGGTTGGACTAGATGACTTTCTGAGGTCCCTTCCAACTCTATTATTCTATACTTAATCCTATACCCTAGGAAATGAAAATGTCACATGATATAGCTTATAGGATGGGGCCAATTACCCAAACTGGAGAGCTGAATGGCATATGTACCATATGCATATGTATCTGTGTGTGCAAAGGCCTGTTCTGGTACATCATGCCATCTCTGTTCCTTCCCTTCTCCCAACAATGCCAGCCAATATCACCAGGTTACCTGTTATACCACCAAAAGTCTTCACACTCCTTTCCATACTGCTCCTTACGCACTGAATGCCCTCCTTGGGCTAGTCCACAAAGCCACCGTGTCCTCCTTCACGGTTGCTGACCATGACTCACTTCTTCTGCAACGCCTAGAGTCAGTTGCCAGCTGATAATGGCTAGGCTGCTCCTTCTGGTTATTCCTAAACTGACTAACTGTGCAAATAGTCTGTGGAACCACATTTTCCTATCACTGTTATCACTGTTCATTCTCCCCCATTCACTCCACTATTTTGCAAAAGTGACTAGACCTAAATTAGGTTGGAAGCTCGTCACGGCAGGGACAGTCTCTCACTGCTTGTCTGTAAACCCCTCAGCAGAATTAGGATTGTTATTTATGTGTTGGTGGCACCTCATGGCCCCAGCCAAGATCCACTTCCATTGTGCTAGGTGATGTACAAACACACACAGTAAAAGAGCCCCCACCCCAAAGAGTTTCCATTTAAATAGATGAGACGCATAAAGAGTGAGAGAAAGGAAGGATTATTATCTCCACATTACAGGTGGGGAAGTGAGGCACAGCAAGATAAAAATTATCTTACAGAAGGGGTATGTCTACACAGAAAAAAGCCCTCCCACCCTGTGGCAGTGAGTTTCAGAGCCTGGGTCTACAGACTCTGGTTCACAGTACAGTGCTAAAAATACCCATGTAGATGTTCCAGCTCAGACTGGAGCTTGGGCTCTGCCTCCTCAGGCTCCACAGTCAGAACTCCAGCTCAGGCTGGAACATCTACACGGCTATTTTTAGCACTGTAGCACAAACCCAAGTCTGCAGCTTGGGCTCTGGGACCCACTGCCGTAGGGTTTGTTGTTGTTTTTTTTTTTTGGAGGGGTGGATTTGTAGATGTATCCAGGGAGTCTGCAACAGAACAGGGAACTGAACCCAAATCTCTTGAGCCCTAGCCCCATGGCTTACCTACAAACCCATCCTTCCTCAGGCTTAACTGGAGCCTCTGAACACTACTGTAATATGCACACTACTACTAATGAATGCCACTAATAATGATGCACCCATCAATGCCAGTTTGCACAGCAAAGCGGGGTTAGCAAGTACAACCGGGGCAACCCCCCACCACCACCACCATTTTGTTGGTCCCGCAGTTTAAAAACAGCCTGGCTCATTTTCTCCATTCTGAACATTTGCAAAGATGAAGTATTAACATAAGCACAAATCAAAGAAAGCTTGTCTGATTGGGCTCCTGAGTCCTGCTTTGAATTTGTTAAGAAAGCTATTTCTTTTCAAGTAGATCTGAAAAGGTATAAATTCCTGACTGACTGAAGCACTTAGCTTCTCCATGCCTGTAATTAGAACCAGTGCATGGTCTGCTTTTCAGGGCTCCCCCACCCAGGCACGCCAAGGAAGCATTCAGTTTTTCAATATACAATTCCCTTGCAAAAAAACAATTCACCTTTCCTGCGTGGGCAGAAGAGCGACTGATCTTCCTGCACTGGCTTTAGCTGATTGTCAGCCATGGGCTAATATTAGGCTCAACGTTTCAAGCTGTGTTGAAGAAAGAGGTGGGAGTCAATGGGCGGAGTTGTAGAATGGTCAAACCCCAAGTGTTCAAAAATCTCCCCCCAAATCGTGAGATTGGCTTGAATACCATGAGATTTTAAGCATAACATAAAGGTTAGGGAGGGGTATTAGATATCCAGTTTTTTATCAATAACCTTGAGGACTGGAAAATTACTTAAAAAAAGAAAGCTGATATTCTCAGGTTTGCACATGACTCCAGGAGCTGAGGCTTTAAGAAAAAACACCAAATCTTGCAAGACTCATAACCATCCCACAAGAGCTGGTGATGCTGGGGTTGAACAAGGTGATCACCAGCCATTTTATCTTTCACAAATTTTAAAGAGACACTGGTGGCAGGATTTATCCAAAGCACTTAGTACTGACCTCGCTACGCCCATGCCCCCCTGGAAATCAATGGCATTATTAATTAGCACGATTCATTATTTGTATTGCAATATGCCTCGGAGTCCCAGTCATGGACCAGGACCCAGTTGTGCTAGGTGCCGTACAGACACAGAACACAGAGACAGTCCCTGCTCCAAAGAGCTTACAATCAAAGTAAAGGTTAAACCCCCACTGAGTTCAATGGGAGCAGAATTAGGCCAATGCTGAGTGCCTTGGAAAGTCCCACCCTCTAGTTTAAGCCCCGGTACTGATCTTCCTCAAAATGATTAGCACCAGGAGGGAAACATTTTCCAGTTTTTCTGAGGGGACCGCTCAGTGCACAAGAAACACACTTTCCTTACAAGACTGCAGGCTGGGAACATGCTGCTTTATTCAACTACATGACAGAGTTGGGGAAAACATACAAACTAAACAGGAAGGATGGGGGGTGGGGGGTGGACCATGGCTCCAACCCATAATATTGAGCAACCCAGTTGACATCTTGATAACCACGTTACTACTCCAGCATCTATGGCTAAGATTTTCAGAAGGGACTGGTGATTTTGAGTGCCCTCCATTTTGGAAGCGTCCAACCTGAGGACCTGAAAGGGGCCTGGTTTCCAGAAAGAGCTTAGAAACCTGCCCTCTGAAAAATTAGCCCCCTTCTAGCTTGGCACCCAAAAATCACTAGTCATTTTCCATAACCTCGCCCGAAATATGTAAATATTCTTTCACTCTTCAGTGAGAAAAAAAACAGTCACTCTTTTTGTAGGAGCTACAATTTGTGTCCTCATCTACAGAGCTAGAACTCCGGCCAACAAAGGAAGCACAAATTATCTACCAACCTTATCACCACTGGCATCTTTGCCCAGGTCCTATTTGACACATAAGGAAGCAAACGAGTGGCTTGTTTTGGGCCCCAGAGGAAACATAAGGAAAGGGAATTCTTATCAAACAGGAAATGATGAAATGGGCAAGGAAAGAAATGTTTCTCAGTTACTGAGAGGGCAAATTGTTGCATTTCTGATCCATTCTACACTCCTCAAAGTCATATTAATTATTTATCCTGGGCTAGATGATGTCCCCATGATTCACATGCAAAGGAGAAATTTCATGCAGGGATCTCCCTGTTTCTGAGCAGAGGGAGCGGGGAGGTCTCTGCCAGCAACACGGCATCACCTTTTCCCTTTGCCAGGAGCTACATCTGTAGGGGCTAGGACCCACACACGGGGAGGGGAAAGGAGACAAGGCACAAGGGAGCAGAGCTAGTGGGACCCACTTCACTCCCAGCCACCCCACAGGAATTCCAGGAGAGCTGATACTGCCAGAAGCTCTACTAGCTTTGAACTGAACTCCCTCTATACTGCAGAATCACTATACCCTACCCAGGTCCCCAGGGGCAGTGTGACCCCACTGGACCTGTTCTCCCAGGGGCAGTGGGGTATTCCCTAATAGCACAACTCCAGTGGAGTCATGCTGCCAGGGAGGCCAACAGTGGGTTGGGGACATGTCAGGAGGCACAAAAGATCCAAACGGACTCTGGGGTTCCATAGGTTGAAGGCTGCGGGGGACGAACCACTGGCTTATTCCATAGGATGCAGCCCCCCCTCCCCTGATAGAACGATCTGGCAATGAAGGGCACTTTGAAGATTTTTGCTCCCTCTGACCCTACCCCATAGACTTTTGTGTGGGATGGAGTGATCTAGCCCAGACTTATTTCTGGGTGCTGGCAAGGTGACCACAACCCTTGTAAAGAAAAACAGCTTAAACAAACAGCTCCTTTGCATGTTATCTTTCTTTTTCTACCCCTAGCTGAAACTGGGGCCTAGCACAGTGTTTAATAATGTTCCAGTCTTCAAGGCTAGGGAAGGCTGCGAACAGCTCCGGGGACCAGGCAGAGCTAAGCAAGTGGGCAGCATGATGGCCGATTAAATTTAATGTTGACCAAGGCCAGGCAATTCCCAGGGGAACGGATTCTTTGAACCCCGCCTACACACTGCTGCTTTCTAAACTATCCGCAAGCACTCGGAAAAAAGATACTATTGCAGGCAGTCCAGTGAAAAGCCCTGCTCAGTGCAGTCAGAAAAGCAAATAAAGAATGAAAGAATAAGATAGAAAACACTGCAAGTGTCCTTATATAAATCAGTTGCACAGCCCCACCTGGAATAGAGTACATAGTTCTGGTGGCCCCCTCTCAAAAACAGATACAGCAGATATAGGAGTTCACAAGAGAGTAAGAAAAATGAGTAGGGTCAGGAAAAGACTTTCACATACACACACACACACACGGTGAGTTTAGTTTAGACAGGTGACAAACGAGAGGATATATAAAATAATTAATCATCTAGAAAAGGTAAATCAGGCAATTCTAAGGACAAGAACAAAGAGAATATCCCATGAAACTGAAAGGTAACATTTAAACCTGATAAAAGGAAATCCTTTTTTTTTTTAAACACAATGCTTAATTATAACCAGTGGAACTCATTGCCACAAGATATTGAAGCTAAGAACTTAGTAGGCTTCATAAAAGGCTTGGCTATTTATAAGCCTCATGAGAATATTCACAGGTACTTCAGCTAGTAGGAGAGTTTCTAATGGAACATTTCTCCATAGGAAAATACTGATTCCCCAAAATCTAAACGTTCCATAGGCATGTGTAGATTTCAGCAAAATTCGTGATGCAATCCAGGCTGGTTTCCTCAGCAGCCTGCCTGACGGGTTGCCATGGAGCAAGGGGTTCCAGGGTCCTGCGGAGCATATTTCTTTTTGGAAAACATCATAACATCCCTGCAGTTGGCATGTTTCAGCATTTCCAAAATGAAACATTGTGGAATTTCACTTCCGTGGCACATGTGGAGGTTTTGGCCTTTTATCCCCTTTTGGGATGAAAACTTTTTGAAAACGTTGACATTTTCTGCAGAAGTTTAATTCAGTTCCCTGGACAGCTCTAATAGTTACATCAGACAGAATTTTTTAAAAAATATAACAGATATAGGCCCTCAAGCTTCAGGACATAGCCAAATGACGGTGATAGGAAGAAAATTTCCTCTTTGGGAAGGTTATTACACAGTTGCCCATTATGAGGTTTCTTGGAAGCATCCAATACCAGTCACTATCAGAGACAAGATTCTGCATAGATGGACCCTAATCTGATCAGCTATAGCCAGTCCTATGTTCCTAAGAAATCAGCTTCCAAATGAATATTGGAAAGTTAAAAGTAAAATCTGAATCTATTTTTAAAAGAGACTTGCCAATAAATAAAAGCTTTTCTTCTTTGTTATGTATATACTTTAGAAGGTTAACCAATAGTTCCCATGGCAATAGCTGACTCTCTTTACACTTTAGCTAGCATCTTTGTAATCGCACAAACTGATACTTAAGAGGCGATTATTTTCTACCAAGCATAATAAGCACATAGAGAAAGCAACTTTCTTCTTTGAGATACTTAACCTTCATGATTCCAGCTCACATGCAAAGGGGGAGTCAACTGATCACCAAATCTGGGAGCAAGAAGGAATTTATCTCTGGAATATTGGGCCCAGTCCTGCTCCCTGCACTGAGCCAGAGTAAACAGACCATGCGGAGGAGAGCTCAGCTGCAGGGGAATGGAATCTTCCGTTGAAGGCTACTCTGCAGCAGTCACTGCATTCTCCAGGCTGCTGGCCTGGAGCTCCTGCACAGAGCGAGGTTTGGCCAGGGGATCTGTGCAACTGCAGCCCCATTGATCACCCAGGACCCCTATACACTTAATGTTCCAGCAAAGCATAGCAGCTTGGTTCATCCTGCCCTCATTCCTGCACAGCAGAATCTCCTCTCCAGGCGGCAGGAAGGACTGTCCCCATTGGTGCAAACCTCAGGGGCTTGTTCACCCTCCTCTGGAGCATCAAACAGGGATCATCACTTAGGCTACGTCTAGACTACCCGCCGTATCGGCGGGTTAAAATCGATTGCTCGGGGATCGATACATCGCGTCTCATCTAAACACGATATATCGATCCCCGAGCGCGCTTACATCGATTCTGGAACTCCACCAACCCGAACGGAGTTCCGGAATCGACAGGGGGAGCCGCGGACATCGATCCCGCGCGGTGAGGACAGGTGAGTTATCCGATCTTAGTTATTGGACTTCAGCTACGTTATTCACGTAGCTGAAGTTGCGTATCTAAGATCGATTTCCCCCCATAGTGTAGACCAGCCCTTAGAATCAGGAGAATATAGCCCAACCCAGACCCTCTAGAATGTGAGCCTTGGTGGAGCCAGGTGCTATGTTATCTGTATGCCTGTTCTGCATGCCTGTAATTTATGTGACCGGAACCAAAGCATTCTCATTGGTGCATGCTGAAAACAGAGCATCAGTCAGGAAGAGCCATCAACCATGCCTTTGCTTTATAGATCATTCCTAATGAAAGGATGTGCAGACTAGAGGCCTGCTTGTAAGTTTCTCTATACAGTTCCGTATTTACTTAGAGCAACAACTTTGTGAGGTGTTTCCTTTCCCCTGCCTCCCCCCATACCCTTTCTTGCCAGAATGCAATCTGGGCTGAAAAGCCTTGTACAAAAGATGGAGGAGCAGAACAATCATATTAACCACACACCTGATGCCTCTCTCCAGAACCCATCAGACCCTTCTGCTGGAAATATGCTCCAACAATTCCCCTAGACAAGTGTCACCCCTACAGAGAAACAAAGGGTGTACCTGTGCTATCCAAATCTCTAATACTAGCTTTACCAAAGCCAGGAACAGGAAATCGAATGCTCCTCTCTGCTCCAGATGAACTGTGCTAATTTCACAGCAGCTTCAAGCCTTCATGTCACAGAGAATCTTCTGCTTTTCCATCCAAGTAAATGGAATTTTAGTTTTCCCTTTTGACCTAAGTCACAAAAGCTTTATAGCTCTAATAAACGGCAGAGCTTGCCAGCACACACAGTACAGCATTGTTTGGGTAGCTTCCGGCCGGGTCCATAGTGGCTGCCAAGCAGGGATTCACCTAGTTGATCAGACAACTTCCAGTGCCTCTTTCTGGCTTAAGTAGTATACGTCCCAGCCAATCAGTGGGACTGGATGTCTCCCCTAATCAGGAGCTTTGTGGGCAGGGCTCTTTCTGAGCTAGAGATTGGCTAGCCCCCTTCTCCAGTAGTTTGGGTGAGCTGGCGGTTGGTGGTCACGGCCTAACTTGTGGGCCCATGGTTGAAGCCTGTGATCCCTCACAACTGGCCAGAGGCACAAGATGGGCAATATTCTCTGCTGGACCAGGAAAAGGATTACACTTTTGTATCTCAGGGCCACAGAGAGGAGTGTTATCCCACTGGAAAAAGAGACACACAGGCCTGGCTTCTAGCCCTGGAATTCCCCAGGACATTGGTCATTAAAACTGCATCCTTATTATATGTGAATTGTTTCCCAGATGTCCCAAGTTGCAGAGGGAGAGGACCCATCCCCTACTAACTCCTCCACTCCTTTTTCCCCAGCAACTCCAAGTATGAGGCTGGGGGAAAAGGAGTGGAGGAGTATGGCCAAGTATGAGGCTGGCCCTTACACAGGCTGTCCAAGGAGAAGGAAGGCCTAGATGTGCTCCCATACAACGACTAGCAGCAATTTGCTCTCTTAATGACTGGCCTTTCTTCAAAGTCTTATGCTGGGTCCTAAACATCTGACATAGTCAAGCTACCTCCTGATTCGCACCCTGCTCTCCTGGACCTAGTGGCAGTGCTTTCACCAGCCAGTGTTAGACACCGGATTAGCACTGGCACATAGACACAGCACCTAGGATGACCAGATGTCCCGATTTTATAGGGACAGTCCCAATTTTTGGGTCTTTTTCTTATATAGACTCCTATTACCCCCCACCCCCGTCCCAATTGTTCACACTTGCTATCTGGTCACCCTAACAGCATCCCTTCCCCAGACTTCAGTGGGGCGCAGAATCCAAACCCACATCCGACTCTCAATGTCTCCGCTGATCCCCATCTCCAGAATAATGTGTGAAACCAAAATTCCCACTCCGAACATGCCCCAACTCTGGGGCGATTAAAATTCACATACAAATTTTGCAAGCTAGGGTCATCTCTGTTTCCCTAACTCACACCTCTGTAGCCCTGATCTTCCATCAAGGCTTTTCCCTGGAATCAATTAACCTAAATGGTCAAACTATTATTCCAGCTAATTCTTTTCTGCCACTTCAAGGCCAGGATATGAGCACTTGAGACTGCAGTGGTGCTGATTGTCCTATTGTTCTGCAAAGTGGCTGCTCCACAGTTCGGTGAATGCAGATAGCTGTTAGAGCAAATGCTGTACAAATGAACCAGCTCATGCATCTGGGATTATTAACTGGGAACAGAAAGAAGCTGCCTATATGAGGGTCTTCACAGCACTTAATATGATGGCTAGGAACAACGGGAAGGGCAGAGCCAAGTTAATTTCATACTGTGCAACCACGGAAGAGTAGGGCTTACTTGGATTTCTAAATGAGATTTGCCATTCCCAGTAATGCATTTTTTCTCTCTCTCGCTCTCTCTCTCTCTCACATACACACCTACCTACCTTTTTGGCTTCCTATTGAATATCTGCTGAAATCTGTAAACAGATGCTGCTTTGGTTTCATTAGGAGACAGTAACCTTCCATTTTAGCAACATCTACTGCAGCCAACCCTAAACCAACAAGAATCTCCCTGAAATGTTTGCACCACGCCAAGTTCAAACAATGGACAGAGACCAATTTGTTTACACACATCCCAGAAACTGAGCAGATGGAGGAGGACAGGGGTTCCACCTGCACAGATTTCTCCTATATCATCTGAAGGGGTAGGGTTGCCCCACTTCTGCCATTTGGAAGTAGCAGGGGGTGGCACCCCAACACCCCCAGATTATTCGAGATTCACAGGTATGTCCAGGAAGCCCAGGACTACCCACGTGGTGGCCATGATCCTCCACACCAGCTCCAAATAAGCCAGTGGCTCTCAAACCTTTTTTTTACTGGTGATCCCTTTCACATAGCAAGCCTCTGAGTGTGACCCCCCCTTTATACATTAAAAACACTTTTTAATATATTTAACACCATTATAAATGCTGGAGGTAAAGCGGGGTTTGGGTTAGAGGTTGACAGCTCGTGACCTCCCCACATAATAACCTCATGACCCCCCCATGGGGTCCCAGCCCACAGTTTGAGAACCCCTGAAATAAGCTATGCTGCCACAACAGCAGCTGCCCTCCCCACCCCCTGAGCTTCTACAAAGGGAGTTCGCTCCCCAGAATGGAAAAGGCTCAGTAGCAATGCTAAGGCAGACTCACTGGTCATGACAATTCCGTGCATTACCCAGGGGGTTCATTGGGAATGGGAACTATGAGCTTCACTCACCTACAGCCTTTGACCCTCCTCACACTGCTCCTGCCATCCACTGCCCACATGCGGCTCCTCAGATGGCAGAGAGATCTCAAATGGCTCCAGGAAGGGAGAACAGTGCCACGGAAACACCCGACTCCCTGCGCAGGAATGGGGAGATGCATGCATGGAAGTCACCTCCACAGGTAGACTCTGGGGGAAGGATTACAGCAAACACAACCACAGTCAGTGTTGGTACTATGGCTGTCTACTGTGCCGTAGGAAATCTCTTTTATATTTCCCTACGCCAACCAGTCCTACCCTGCCTGGTAGCAGCTGATTCCGTTTTTCATTGTTTTCTGGCAATGTTGGACTGAGTGATAAATTCTAAAGTCAGTTTGGCCAGATCCCTGGCCAAAGTAAAGCAGCCTCACTCCACTGATGAAAAAGAACTAGGGTGATTTACACCAGCCAACCATCTGGCCCCATGACTCCTTTCGGAGTCCCCTGAAAGATTTTCTCTGACAGGCTGCAGATTCCTGATGCAAGCCAGGAATTTTCCTGGGTCCTGTGATGTGGCAGCCTGGTTTTCCTCCTCCACTCTCATTTCTTGGCTGGCTGGCTACCACAAGGGCAGCTCAGATGAATCTGCCCTTGCCAAACCAACACACTGCAATGGAGAATTCCCTCCCTTTGCTGTGGCTACCATGGCAAAGCAGGCTCGTAAGTAGCCTTAGTTGTAGGTCCATCACGTCCCCAGTATATGCCACGCCATCTCCTTAGCTGCTGAATAAAGCGTCCCTGTTTGCCACCCAGTCATGGGACTGTTGCCCCAAAGTGCTTTGCTTTCTGCTTCAGTGTGGTCTCGAAATGGCTGTTCTGAGCAGATATTGCCAGGTGTTAGGATCAGCTGTGAGTGTGCTTATGTTCTCTTCCCTCTGCCCAGGGGATGGGAAGCCGTGCTCCAGTCTGCGGCTCACCGGCCTGCCCTCCTCTGCCTTCTCTGCTCTATGCAGTGTTGCCAACTCATGATTTTGTCATGATAATGATTGTTTTCCTTAAAGCCCCAGCTCCTGGAGTCAGGTGGATAGGTGACGATTTCAGCCTTCATCCTTAAGGGAAAAGTAAGTTTTTAGCCCTTGTGGCTCTGGAGAAAGCTTTAAAATGTAACCCCAGTGCACCCTAAAGGCTCAAAAAGCAGAAGGCAAATAAAAAAAACACTATTATTTTTATAAAAATCTCAAGATTTTAAAGCCAATCTCCTGGTTTTTGGTGAGCCTGACTCAGGATTTTGAACATTTGGGGTTGGCAATACTGTCTACGCTCCGTTCTCTTCGGGGCCTCTCTGTGCTTTGTTAACTGCTGATCTGACGGAGTCCAGTGTTACACACTCTTGTCTCTGCGACTTGGGTTTTCCTTTCAGGTTTTACCAGCTTGCTTCATTTCAAGCCTCTAAACAGCTTGGCCATTAGCGTCACTCTAGGTTTGAGGTACGGCTGCAGAGCAACAGAGCCCATTCAGTTTGCTCTGCTCTGAGGGCCCTGCAGGGACAAGTGGGAAGCCACTCCCCACTTGCGGGTCTGTCTGCACCACGGTCTTCTAGCAATCCCTGCACACACTGCACCCTAGGGGGCTGAAGGAGGCAGAGTCGCGGCCCTGCTTTGCACTGACCCATGAAGGGGAACAGAATGCTTGCCTCACGTACGGCAGGAGCAGCAACAGAAGAGGCTGCCTGAGGCACAATCTCTCTGGTGTTCCTCTCCACCACCCCCATGAGCTGAGCCCTTGGGCTCAAGCAGCAGGATGCCAACAGCCTCTCAGGGGGACAGACCCAGCTCCAAATATTGCTGGAGCAGGGCCCCCAGCCCTGAATATTCCTGGTGCTCGGGCACACCAAATATATATAACCTGCCGCCTATGGGAGGGGCTCCTGAGAGCAGAATTTGTGCCCCTCTCTCCTCCGCTGATTCACATGTGCATTTCCAGATGCTAGGCAGGGCCTTGCAGTGTGAACAATAAAAGCTGAAACGGACAACGGTGGACGCAGTGATTTCCCTACATGCCCCCAAGGGGCGTGTACACTCCCCCGAATTTCCCCAACACCCCCGCCCCAGTTTTGTGAGCTAGTTACATACCAATTCAGTGACTGTTTGGAAATCTGAATTTAAACTGAAACATTAATACACACTTTAAAAGCTTATACAGTATATGATAAAATATGTGTATCTGAAAAAGTATAACAGATTTGAAAAGTATGAATATAGACTAGTTTCCTTGCTTACTTATACAGCTGTTTTTTATGATGCCAGTGCATTCATTTTGGTGATGTTGGCCAACCTAATAATTTCAAATGATGATTTAGTAGCAAAGTCAAAATGACTCTCCCTGACAGCTAGTGATGAGCTGGGGCTGCGCGGGAAAGGCCTATCAGCGCCAGCATTTATTTAAAGAATTTTATAAAGTAAATCGCTTGAATGAACATATACACAGGTCTGAGAGGGAAGTACTGGTACATCTGGTCAGGCTTAGGGTTCACAGGTGTGGTTACAACACCGTTTGCAGGATGAAAAAGATACATACATATCGCATAAACTGGCATACTACCCAGCATTTGGGAAAGGGTTTTTAAAGCTGTCATGAATAATGCTGGTCGGTTCGCCCCCCATGGATCGATAAGGCGTTCCAATCAGTACGGTGGAGCGGATACGGTACATGGGGGGTGCGTTCTGTGGTCTCTCAGGGAAGGAAATGGCCGTTATTTCCGTGCTTCGGCTGTCGCAACTTCTAACAGTGTATGGCGGCGTCCTCAGTATTTGATGTGTTTCGATAATTCTCACCGAATTCTCTGGACCACGCTGTATGGTGTCGACACCTCACACGCTAAGTCATACCTAGGTTCCAGCAAACAGAGCTGGTGTTGTCCAAGTGATAGATTTTGGCTGTGGTTGGGTTACAAGCACTTGAATGCTGCGGGGAACATGGCCGGGATGAAAATGCTGTTCTGTATTGTCATGAGTAAGGCAGTAGAACTCTAAGGCCTGTGATGTGTTGAAGACATAAGAGCAGAGGGTGGGGACCTGTCACCTCTCCACTGTTAAGACAGGTCTGATAGGCCTCCATAGATAGTCTTTTCTGTAGAAGTGACCACGTGCAGCTGAATCACTGACAAACAGTCTAGATGCTTATCCTTTGTGGGACAGTTGCTCGTGGGTACATGTTTTTTGTGTAAGAGCAACAACATCTCACAGGCTTGCTTAAAAAAAAAACACAAACAAAAAAAAAAAAAAAAAAAAAAAAAAAAAAAAAAAAAAAAAAAAAACAAAAAAAAAAAAAAAAAAAAAAAAAAAAAAAAAAAAAAAAAAAAAAAAAAAAAAAAAAAAAACAAAAAAAAAAAAAAAACTCAGACGACAGCGCGAGCCGTAGGCTTCCCGCCACTGCGAGAGCTCAGCTGCAAATCACTGCAGAGCTGTGGAACCTCAAGAACCAACTCGCAGCAGCGTCACGAGTGGCAGGTGGGCAGCCGTAAGGTGACTGTGCAGGGCATGCAACAGACTGGTGGAAGTGAACGGTGGCACAACGAACAGAAACTGCCAGAGCAAACAGTGAGCAGCTGCGAGGAACAGCAAAAGCTGCCTTCTTTATCCCCGCCCTGGAAGGCTAGTACTCACGCTGAAAGCACCTCGAACTCTGAGCTCGCCACTGACAAAACACCACCGCTGATGGAGTGCAGTGGAGGAAAAGTGCAGGCATGTTAAATTAAACATTTGTTGTATGACTATAAGTCACTTTGCTCCATATGAATGCCTAGATTTGTGATCGGAATGGAAACTAGTATTAAATATGCTTTCCTAGTAGCCCAAGATTTTAAAATGCATCATTTGCCAAGGGTGTTATCTTCACATGTTGCTAATCTTGGGTCCATTATCTGGCGGTATCTGGACTAAACATTTATTATTGCATAATTTAATTTTAATAAGAATGCTCATACTGGGTCAGACAGATGTCCAATAGCCCAGTACCCTGTCTTTACAACAGTGGCCAATGCCAGCGTGCTTCGAAGAATGAACAAACAGGTAATATATCAAGTGACCACCCCCTGTTTGCCCTTTCCAGCTTCTGGCAAACAGCGCCTAGGACACTGCGAGCATGTATTGCATCCCTCCTCCATCCTGGCTAATGCCACAGATGGACCTGTTCCAGGAATTTATCTCGTTCTTTTTATAATCCGTGTTATAGTTTTGGTCTTCACAGCATCCCCTGCAAGAGTTCCCTGGGTTGATTTATATTGTGTGAAGAAGTACTTCTTCTTGTTTTTTTACCTGCTGCCTATTAATTCATTGGGTGACTGCTAGTTCTCTGTATGTGAAGGATTAAATAAATTTCCTTATTCACTTCTGCGCACCATCAAGATTTTGTAGACCTCTATCATATCCCCATTAGTCATCTTTCTTACTAATTCTCTCTATCATATGTAATCTCTCCTCCTGCTTTCATACCCCTATATTTAGTTGCCCATCTCTGTACCTTTTTCCAATTCCAATATATATTTTTTAGGATGGTGACCAGATCTGCACACAGGATTCAAGGTGGGTCCTACACTGTTTGTATAGAGGCATGATATATTTTGTCTTATTATCTATCCCTTTCTTAACGTTCCCAACATTGTTTGCTTTTGTGACTGCTGCTGCACGTTGAGTTGATGTTTCAGAGAACTATCCACAATGACTCCAAGATCTCTTTCATCAGTGTTAACAGCTATTTAGATCCCATCTTTTATATGATAGTTGAGATTGCTCTCCCATGTGTACTTTCACTTGTCGAATCAAATTTGCCTTTTTGTTGCCCAGTCACCTAGTTTTGTGAGATCCCTTTGTAGCCCTTCGCAGTCTGGCCTGAACTTAACTATCGTTGAATAGTTTGTATCATCTGCAAATTTTGCGACTCACTTTACCCATTTTCCAGATGAAATGTTGAAACAGTAGCGTTCCCAGTACTGACCCTCAAGAATACCACTATTTATCTTCTCCCCATTCTGAAAACTATATATTATTCCTACCCTTGTTTCCATCTTTTAACCAGTTACTGATCCATGAGAGGACTGCTCTCTTATCCCATGATGGCTACTTTCAAAAGTCAATTTATTAAGATTTTTTTTAATTTTTTTTTTTTTTTAGAAATCTAGATCTGTTGTGTGTTTTGGTGTAACTTGCATTTTCCTTATATTAAATTTGCATAATCCCAACAAAACATTTACTTTATTCATATCTCTTTTATATATCTCATTGGACCTGACACCCCCCCTGTAAATTCGAACACCCCCCCTAATTCCAATTCCTGGGGAAACCACTGGTTGGACGGCTTCTAAAGGAGTCACTAAAACAGGAGTGTGATATTGTAACCCAGCGAAATCTATATAACAGAGCTTTGTGTTAGAGAGCCTGCCCCAGCAGCCTCACAAACCAGGCCTGACTGCTGCTGGAAGGAGAATGTGGATTTTGCCAATGCCACAACACAGATAATATATTCTAGCTACTGCCACAGCCTCCATCATTGTAGTATTCAAGCATCTCACAATTTCTAAAGTATCCATCCTCACAACACCCCACGAGGCCCAGGGCCGGCTCTAGCCATTTCGCCGCCCCAAACACGGCAGCACGCTGTGGGGGGCGCTCTGCCGCTCGCTGGTCCCGCAGTAGAGGCTGATATGCTAAGCTTCAGAGTTCCCAGGTTCGATCCCACTCGCCGACGATCAGGATCTGTCGGCACTACATGTGCACTCATGCATTATGAGTATGATCAGGAAGGAATTTTCCCCAGTTCAGATTGGCAGGGATCATGGGGAGTTTTCACCTTCTTCTGCAGCATGGGGCCTGGGTCACCTGCTAGGAACACGTCTTATGTAATCAATTTCTGCTCATTGCAGGGGTCTTAGCTGTTGGTGGCCCCTCATTCTCTCCTAGTTTCTGCCTGCAGCACACAACAATTTAGTCTCCTGAGGACTGAAATGCTTTGGTCTAACTCAAACTATTGAACTCTATACAGGGCTATCTGGGTGACATTTAATAGCCTGTGTTATACAGGAAGTCAGACTAGACAATCTAATGGTCCCTTCTGGCCTTAATCTCTATGAAACTATGATCCACAGTCTATTAAAGACAATGGGTAGCTTTCCTTCTCATGCCTACTTGAAACACAGTCTTTCTGCAAAGCAAAGCAACCATGATCATTGCAAGATTACTTGCCCAGCTCAAGCCAGTATTATCACTTGGTATATTCTGTGCATCTAAATGGTTTTAGATTGGCTAGATTTTGTAAGTATCGTGCGCAGAGGCTACCTATCTAAGATACATATATGGCCCCCTTTACTGTAGTATCTGACCACCTCACAATCTTAAATGTATTTATCCTCACAACATCCCTGGGAGCTAGGGAATTATGTGAAACTGAGACACAGAGATACTAAGTGACATACCCAAGGCCACACGGGAAGTCTGTGGCAGAGCAAGGAATTGAACCCACACAGTAAATCTCAGACTAGTGTCCTAACAACTGTACCATCCTTTATCATTTTATAGGTTTGAGGAACAACAAGCACTCATTAAATAACACTCATCATAATGCCTACAGCTCCACCTGCAGTTCTTTGCTTCCTGTTCTTTAACTATAGTTTGATTGTTGTGTGGTGGCTTTCCAGTGGTATGTCCATGTTCCCTAAGTACACAGCCCAAAGCACTTTGAGATCCCAAGGAGGAAAGAATTTGGGCCTGATTGTGATTTCTGCAGCACCTGGCTTGTCAGTAGAGTTACTCTTAAATTATTCTGCTGTGTGTGAAAACAGAATCAGGCCCAGTAACAATAACATGGTCATTGCCACCACCAGATCTTGTTATAAGCAGAACGAGTTGAAAAATTGTAAGGATGTTTTGTGAAAACTTCAAACAGATCTTTTTTTCTTATGAAAAATTAAAACTTAAAAAATCAGTTTGGGTTTTTATTTCTTATTTCAGTGGCAAAGATTTTTGGTTTAAAAAAAACACCATATTTTTTAATTTCCATGTTTCTCTTTTATGGAAAAAGCAGGGATTTTTTTTTTTTTTTTAAAGAATAGCAAAATTTTTCAGAAAAACATTTTGTTGTTGAAAAAAGGCCATTTTTCATTTGTTTGAAATTTTTCATTCAAAATATATTTCACCAGCTCAGACACTTAAGGGTTCATCTACACTACCCACTGGATCGGTGGGTAGTGATCAATCTATTGGGGATCAATATCGTGTCTAGTGTAGATGCAATAAAATCGATCCCCGATTGCTCTGCTGTCAACTCCAGAACTCCACCGCGCGCAAGAGGAAGAATCGGAGTTAATGAGAGAGCGGCAGCGGTCGACTCGCCGCCGTCCTCATGGTCAGGTAAATCGACCTAAGATACGCCGACTTCAGCCACTCTGTTTGCGTAGCTGAAGTTGCGTATCTTAGGTCGACTCCCCCCCCAGTGTAGTCCTAGCCTAAGACAGCTAGGCATCTTGTTTTACTCATGTTTCTCTCTAATCTAGCTCTCTGGGGCCAAATCCATGATTATAGCTACAGCTGGTCAAATTTTTCCACAAAACAATAGTGTGGGAGAAAATTAAGCTGGCCCTAATGGTCTAGGCTTTTGCTTGCTTGGTCTAGGCCTGCCTTGTAGCTAGCAGGCCCAAAACCTGAGCTAAACTAAGGGTACGCCTATACTACTCGCCAGATTGGCGGGTAGTAATCGATCTATCAGGGATCAATTTATCGTGTCTAGTGTATACGCGATAAATCAATCTGTGAATCGATGCCCATACTCCACCTCGGTAGGAGGAGTAAGCAGAGTCGATGGGGGAGCCGCGGCAGTCGACTCGCCGCTGTGAGGACAGCCAGGTAAGTCGAACTAAGATACTTCGACTTCAGCTACACGAATAGCCCAGGACTTAGACCAGCCGTAAGTGTTGTGCTCCCTGACAGCAGCGGTCAAAGGTTAAGACACAGGGGGGCTAGAGGGAAGGCGGTGGAAAGCCCCTGAAACAAGAACAATTTGCCATATGTGTCCACTGCTTTTAAAATACAATAACCGCTTGCATGAAGCAGTAAAGTAACCTAAAAGCGTGAAGCAATTATCTAAAATAAATGTAACTCATCATTTCCCCTATGCCACTTGTGTAACTACCCCATTGTGTAGCTGTACCCCATAGAAGACAATTGTGTAACTGCACCCCTTAAAAGGCAAGGTCGTAACAGAATGCTGGAAAGTACGAAGGAGACCCTAACTCAATTCCATCCATACAAGGCAAGGCTGGAAAAGGGTGCTGGAAAGTACCGAAAAGAACCTAACTCTTGATCTGTATTAATTTTGCAGTGTATTCCAGATAAGGTAATTATTATTCGAGTATGTGTAATTTGTGGTTTCAAGCTTTAAAAGCTCCTGTATGCTTTGCTTCAGGGGAGCTGGTGCCCCCAACGCGTTGGTGTGTTATCAATAAACGGGCCTCAGGCTGAGTCTCTGATCAAAAATGATGCATGGGTGAATTTTTCCACAACAATAGGTTTCCATGAAACATTTGAAAATGCTTATTCGATTAAATTTGTATGTGTTGTGGAAATATACAGATTTCATCATGATTTTCAGTGTGAAATTATACAAACGTTTTATTTAGAGAATGTCAAAATGTTTCATTTTGACTGTATCATTTTGAATCTACTCTAATTTAATCTGTGTGGAAACAATAAAGTCAAAATGAAACAATTCAATAAGGTTGAAATGAAATATATTGGAGTATTTCAGTTTATGAAACATTCTGAGGCCTGGTCTACACTATGAGATTAGGTCAAATTTAGCTGCGTTAGGTCGATTTAAAAATGAATGCATCCACACAACCAACCCCATTCCGTCGATCTAAAGGGCTCTTAAAATCTACTTCTGTACTCCTCCCTGGTGAGGGGAGTAGCACTAAAATCAACTTTGCTGGGTCGAATTTGGGTTAGTGTGGATGCAAATCGATGGTATTGGCTTCCAGGAGCTATCCCAGAGTGCTCCATTGTGACCGCTCTGGACAGCACTTTGAATTCCGATGCACTAGTCAGGTACACAGGAAAAGCTCCAGGAACTTTTGAATTTCATTTCCTGTTTGGTCCAAGTGGCAAACTCAGCAGCACAGGTGACCATGAAGTCCCCCCAGAATCATAGAGCATAGAATGTTTCAACACTCCTCCTATCATCTATGTCCCTGAGGTTATTGCAGATTAGAAGGCGAAAAAAAACACACTCGCGATGACATGTTTTTCGAGCTCAATGCAGTCCTCCCACATTGATAGGGCACAGCTTAATGCATCAAGGCACTCAGTGGCAGAGGCCAGGAGAAGACATGATGAAGCATCTGTTGAGGAAGCAAACTGACATGATGATGAAGCTCTGTTGGAGCTGCAGGAAGGCCAACAAGAGCACAGACCCCTGCTGCTGTTTTTGTCCTATCAGCCATTGACAGCTTAATCCGAAATTCCTGGAGACTGCGGGAACTGTGGAATAGCTACCCACAGTGCACTGCTCCGTAAGACGATGCTAGGCATTGTAGTGAGGATGCACTCCGCCACCTTAATGCACTTAGTGTGGACATACGCAATTGACTGTATAAAATCGATTTCTAAAAATCAACTTCTATAAAATCGACCTAATTTCGTAGTGTAGACATACCCTCAGATGTCTACAGAAATGAAATTTTGAAGTCTCAGAATTTCCCGTGGGATGGGAATTCAATTTTTTTTTACCAGCTGCAAATCACAACCAAAGAGAACTCTGGGCAAGTTATGCAGGTGGGAGTGGACAATGGAGACATAATGCTGATCGACATTGTTTCATTGTTTCCTTGCACTCCCTCCTCTCTCTGTATCCATCCGTTGTCTCTTGTCTTATACTGACATTGTAAACTCTTTGGGGTGGGGAGTGTCTTTTTGTTCTGTGTTTGTCCAGCACCTAGCACGCAGGGGTCCTGGCCCATGACTAGGGCTCTTAGGTGCTACTGCAGTACAAATACCACTAATCTTTGCACTTCCCTAACCCTAGAAATGGTACATGCCATGCCACCACAGAGCCAAAGCTACAGCCACAGATCGGCTCAGCATAGGGGTGTCCCAGCAGCAGGGGGAAGGGTAAAGTAGGAGCCTCTCTGCCTCAAGGGGATTGGCCAGCTCTGGAGAGATCCTCCTAGGGTAAAATGCTGCATTTCCATAGCTACAAATCACATGCAAAGCAGCCAGACGGCACCCGAGAATCTGGCCTTGGACACTGATACAGAACAAGTCATAGTAGCATGGGAGAGCTTGTTTTAAATGGTGAGCCAGCTCTTCAGCTGCAAGCACAGCTGAGAAGCGGTGTGTGCAAAGTGGCTATGACTGAGTGCACCTGTCCCTTCGTGGCCCCCTGCTGGAGACCCAGCGGTCCTACCACACCTTGCCCCAGGGAGGAGCGGCAAGGTGGGTCCCCCAGGCCAGCTTGGAAAGATTGCAGGGAAGCAGCCAACCAGAGCCCAGCAGGCTCAGGCCTGGTCTACATTACGCTGTTAAACCGATTTTAACAGCGTTAAATCGATTTAACACTGCACCCGTCCACACTACACTGCTCTTTATATCAATTTAAAGGGCTCTTTAAATCGATTTCTGTACTCCTACAAAACGAGAGGAGTAATGCTAAAATCGATATTACTATATCGGAATAGTGTTAGTGTGGACGGAAATCGACATTATTGCCTCATTATTTTACAGTAGCTACCCACAGTCCACTGCTCCAGAAATCGATGCTAGCCTCGGACCATGGACACACACCACCGAATTAATGTCCTAGTGTGGACACACACAATCGACTTTATATTATCTGTTTTATAAAATCGGTTTAAGCTAATTCGAATTTATCCTGTAGTGTAGACGTAGCCTCAGATAGCTGCAGGACCTTAGCAAGTCAGTCCCTGGTTGGAAGCAGAGGGGTAAGGAAGGGGGCTCCTCTTTGATCAGAGCAGCTTGACGGGGCTGCATTTACTGGACCTGAGGGAGAGGTCCTGAGAACTGTAACCCTAAGGTAACAGGCAAAGGTAAAGGGGCCAGGTGGGAAGAAGCCACAAGAATGCAGCAGCAACGAATTAAAGGAGACAGGAGGTGTCTGCTCTTTATAGGGTCCCTGGTTGGGTTCCCCACCAGACACTGGCAAAGGCGCAGAAGTCCCAAGAAGGGGACAAGGCTCCTTTAGATAACCGAGCCAAGGACTGGATTTAAAGGGCCCAGAGATGGGGCTGAAGTTTCTGGCGAGGACAGGCAGTTTGGGGAAGTCTTTGCCATGATAGAAAGGTTCCATTTTTGATTGTGTGACTTGGTTGTAGGGCTGAGCCACTGGAGACCCACTTCATGAGATCAGCAACCTACAGGGGGCACCAGGAATGGGGAAAAAGATTGCAGTACCACACCCAGCTGCTAGGTGAATGCCCCCCTGACACAGTGGCTTCATGCCTCATTTGAACCTTTCCAATACTGGGCCTGCCACTTTCTGGGCTGGTTCTCCAGCACATGCTGGAGCAGCCTGAGAGCTGCTTTAAACTGCATGAGCCTCAAGGCAGCTGGGGATTGCTAATGATTAAGGAATTCCTTGCCATGCCTGGACTGCAAACACTCCAGTCACAGTAACGGAGATGGCTTAGGAGCCTCTGCACCAGCTCTGCTCTACTCAAAGACCCCCCTGCATAGGACAGAGACCCTGTGGCTGGATCTGCTGATATTAGGGCTGGTCTGCACTGGCAGGATCTAACCGGTAGTTTATTCATCAGTATTAAAAAGATGCCTCAGACATAAAAAATCAAATTCACATGTTTCTGAATGGAATAAGAGACGTATCTCAGCTTCAACAGCCCGTATCCCCCATCCACAATGTGATTGTCTCATCCCCCCATTATGTCTTGTCTTTCAGCCTATATGACCTTTTGGGCAGGAAACGCCTTGCACAACCGGGCCCTGTCTGGTTAACCTCTAGGTGCTGCTGCAATGTAAATGTTAAGTCACTATCATCAAACATGGATGAGGATGCAATGGTGATGGGTGAGATAAATAGAACTGTGCAGCATTTTCCATCTCAAAATGCTTCAAAACCCTGTGAAGTTCAGTAGACATTACCCATTTTCAGAGCATTTATGGAAACCACTGGAAGAAATAAACAGAGCTCTATGGAGGTCACCGAACTCTGCTGGAAGCAGTGAGAAAGACGTAAAAAGACAGGCAGAAGCTGCGGTGACAATAGTTTCTCCTAGCACTGTTATAATTTTGGGGACTGATTTTGGATTTATTATCCCGATCCCATAGCCCATAATCCTGTGAGCACATGAGTTTTAAAATCAGAAGCAACCTTGTAAATAATATCTTTTGAGTGACTGAAGGATCATAGAGTTCACTGAACAAAAGGCAGGGACCTGGGATTCCCCCTTGCCTTTGAATTCAGCCTTAATATATAAATGCCGAGCCAAGCCTGGATTGCAAGTGAGGGTGTTCAGAATGGAACAAGGCCACACTGCAGGTTTCTCCTCAAGCAGTCAGCAGAATGGCCGACCTCCTGCACTCCAGTAAGCACAGAAAATGGCTAGTAGGGAGAAGACAAGGGAAAGCAAAAAGCCCAGACCTAATAAGGGGGAGAGCACCGGGGAAACGATGATGAGGTGCTTACTAGTAAGAGAAATACAGCCGCCAAGGCAAAAGGCACCTGTAATTTGAATGAAAACATCAGGGCAAATAAACCCTGTCTCTCCTGTCCTCTCTCGTGTGCTAGTGCCCTGCCCCCAAAGCGTGTGTGGTTTTCCTTCTTAAAATGTGATGCGGTCTGTGAAGAAGGTGGGTCGGGGGAAGTTGGAAAGGAAACCATGGGTGGTGTGAAAGTGGAACAAGACAACATCTGTTCTGGAGACTCATAGCTAATATGCTCAAATAGCAGCACAAGCTGTAGCTAATAGTATGGTGACATTTTCAGCATGTGTTTATTCACCATTCGCAGTACATGTATAGAGCATGGCCACTGACGTCTATAGCACTACGCACTTGAGTAAAGTTAAGCACATGTTTAAGTATTTGCAGAAGCAGGGCTTTGGTTTGTAGTATGTTTTGCTGCTCTTTTGGATCCGGAATGATAACTGTATTGTCTTCTGATAGCAAGAGTGCCTAGAAACTAGGAGAAATGTTCCTTTATCTGCATCTATTTAAATCTAAATCAATTAAGTGAGGTTCATAGAAGAAGCAATCTGGCTAAGGAGTACTCTGGAGAACATGATCATCTGGCTCAGGATCTAGTAACCATATTACCATAGTTTCACCTACCCTTTTTCTATTTATAAAAGCAATGATCTGTTGTGAGGCGTACACTAAGCCCAGAGGTGTATGAAGCTATTTAGAGTACAGCAGGACAGGAATTTTTCAATTTACCATTTTTTAATCAGGAAAAATGTTGATTCTTTGAAACCGATTTTTTTTTCAGGAAAGGGTGACTTCTGATGATTTTTTTTTTAATAAAATTGTTTTGAAATTGTCAATCGGATGTTATCTTATTTTTTATATGAAAAGTTCTGTTTTTTCACTTCAAAATGAAAGTTCATTTACAATAAAAAAAGTGATTAAAAGGTCAAAATCAAAACAAAACATTCTGCTTGACCTGAAATTTTCAGATTCTTGAGATTTTGCCTGTGTCCCAGTTTGGCACAGGAAGATCTTTTGAAATCTCAAAAGTTTCCCACCCAGCTTTAAGTTACAGCTATCATTTCAAGAGTCCATTCATTCTGAGTGTCTCCATTTCTGAGTTTGGACTTGTCACAGGTTGGGCCTGATTCTCAAAGGTGCTGAATAGCCACAGCTCCATGTGAAGTCAATGGCAGCTGCTTAGTGACTCTGGAAATCAGGTCTCAAGTTTGACACCCAGAAATGGAGTCACCTAAGATTCGTAGTCTTTTTTGGAAAATGTAGGCCTTAACCTTCAGCCTCATGCCTCACAACAAATCCCAGGCATGCATTCTTCTGAAGCATCTTGTACTGGCCTCTGCTGAAGACAGGGTATCAACATAGATGGATCATTGGTCTGATGGGAGAGGCAGGTGAGGACAGGGTACCAAGCTAGATGACTATTGGTCATATTCACGTAGCTGAAGTTGTGTATCTTAGCTCGATTTCCACCCTCCCCAGTGTAGACCAGACCTAAGTGTGTGTGTGAGGAGAACGCAAGTGAATATGTGTATCTTGGGTTTTATCCAGCTTCTGCAGAAAAAGAAAAAGACCAAATGAAAATTACTACTTTTTATTACAGCTGATAACCTGTTAAGCCTCAAATGCTAGAGTCAATTTATAATATTTTAGGTGGGGAAACTTTTCAAATGTAAGGTACTTCTCAAATGTAATCTAATGTGTCTATCAAAGTATATACATCAAATGCTTCACTGTGGTTTCTGAATACTTACAGTATCTCTGGGTTGACATTTGTGTGTTTCAGAATAAATAGCCTGTATATCTTCAGTTTGAAACTGTTTTCTAGTCTCACAGTTGAAAGAAAGAAAGAAAGAAAGAAAGAAAGAAAAACTGTAAGCAGGGAGTTAAAAGTGTCCAGCTATTCAAGGAACAACCTAAACTCCAAGTCCTTTCTAATAAAACGCCTAACAATCTGTGAAGTAAAAGTTTTACAGCTGTATAATTATGTATGACATTGGCTGGTAGGAATAAATCAGAACTCAGAAAAAGGGGGCACTGAATTTCAATCGGTATTATCATAAGTTTAAATATATTAGTGGCAATCTGAAGGCAGAACATTGTTATATGGTAACAGACAGACAGATTTTGTTTATAACCAACAGTAATTTGTAGAACACACAATTTGCTGCTACCAAAATAGCACAGCATGTAGGGGTATTTTTTGCCCCTTTTAGTCTCTAGTCCTGCAGTTTCTTTGGCTTATCAAGAGAAATCCACTCTGCTCAAAATGAGCAAGAGCCCACACCTTAACCAACCATATAAAAAGGAGGTGGATGCACATCAGAGCAAACATCACTTGTAAAAGATAGCCGATAAATCAACAGATTCTTGCTGAAGAAGAATGGGGTGGAGGAGGGAATTAATTGCTCTTTCAATAGCAGAAAACTATAGACTAAACTAAGATTGAATTGACTAAACCGTTAAACATACTGATTGAAAATACACTGTGACACCAGCTCCCCAGCTTTTACCAATGTACACAGTTCTAATTAAAAACCTGTCTCTACCATAGATCTATCTGCTCTGAGCTGTTCACCTGCAAGCAGAGAATAGTTGTACCTGATTTACCTAACATCAGCACAACACCAGGCTGGAATTTTCTGAGAGATGTCTTAAGTACTGCAACATATTCTGTTAAGCTCTTCATTATAACAACTGCATAAGCACCAGATACGGGAGCACAGTACTTACATGAAGATGAGATCTGGTTTCTGCTACGTCCCTCTCTTTTAGCTTTCTGTGGGTCACAGGTAGTCAGATAACTCTGCCTGCATGCTGATGGACCATTGCTTTAAAACTTTGGTTATTTCATGGTTGAGAAGAGGGGAGAGGGGGAACCACCAAAAAAAGAAGAAAAAAAAAGCCACATCCCTAACAAAGCAGCAGGGTGAAGTTAATACATCCTTATACTTAGCTGCAGGCCAATCCTTAAAGATGTAGCATTTATTTTCTATGAGTCACATCAAAACTACAAGATCAAAATATAAAAAGCTACTGTTGTTTGCCCAGTTCTGCCTTTTCAGCAGCCATGTAGGAGCTGGAAGGAATGGGATGGATCAGAGTCCTACAAACTCTTAAAATAAGTGCAGGTCCCTACAACTCTGGGTTACCAGTGCTATGGGATTGGTCTCATTTTTAATCTAAGTGGAGGGGAAAAAGCAGCATCACACTTAAATCACATCCTCACATACTCAACCAATACCTAGGGATCACCTTAAATCCTGAAAAATCGGAGAGATGCTGAATTACTATTATTTATTGTCTGGGTAACAGCAGCACCTAGAGGCCTCAGCTGAGATCGGAGACCCATTGGGCTAGGCCAGGGGTAGGCAACCTATGTCACGGGTGCCAAAGGCGGCACATGAGCTGATTTTCAGTGGTACTCACACTGCCCAGGTCTGGCCATCAGTCCAGGAGGCTCTGCATTTTAATTTAATTTTAAATGAAGCTTCTTAAACATTTTAAAAGCCTTATTTACTTTACATTCAATTATAGTTTAGTTCTATATTATAGACTTATAGAAAGAGACCTTCTAAAATGTTAAAATTTATCACTGGCACGTGAAACCTCAAATTAGAGTGAATAAATGAAGACTCGGCACACCACTTCTGAAAGGTTGCCGACTCCTAGGCTAGGCCCTGCATGTACACATAGTGAGAGACAAGCCCTGGCCCAAACAGCTTACAGTCTAAACAGACAATGGGTAGGAGGGAAAAGAGAGTCACAAAGAGGTGAAGTGACTTGTGTGAGGTTACACCCAGAGATGGGTCCTGAGCCCTAATCCAATGTCCTTACCACTAGACCATGCAGCCTCTCCTATAGTATTGCAACTCAATAACACATGCCATACTGCATGGGCTGTATATTGTATTGCAATTTAGAGATATGAAAAGGCTGTATCGACCCCTGGAAAATTAGAATTTGTAATTCACCACTGGTGCAGCTGCACTACTGGTGGCTACAAGGGTAACTGTGGTCTAGACAGGGCACAGGTGTTTTTAAGACTATGGTGTTTAGCTCAGCTCTGGTGGTGAGTCAATTCTGCCACTGTAGGTGCAGCCACACAATCAGGTAATCAGAGATACTGTTTGTACGCAACTTTATGGGAAAATCTTATAGAACTTCATAGAAGATGGCATCTCTCTATAGGTTTTTTTTAACCTTCCTATAAAATTTAATAGAGAAAAATAGGACGGTTCAAAAACCCATGGCACAGAGATCATTCTCTCCCACAGTCTTTAAACTTTTAGAGTTGCTTCTGCAGATCTCTACTGCATTTCTTTAGAATCCACTAGTTTTATCCTTACTAAATCCTATAGGACTTTTCCATAAGGGTAAAAACATATTAGATGATTAAAGCTGAGATCATTTTAAGCATAAAATTTACCTCTCACCCTTGTTGGTGTTTGCTTATTTATTTATTTTTAGCACTTTTTCTCACTGGTGATATTGAAACTAAACTGGTTAGTTTCATTTTCTGTTTATAGTCAGTTTCACTTTCTGGTTCTGGCACACTAGTACACACTCTTCTTCTTGGGTTATCTGATTCTACAGGAGAATATTTTTAATCATCCCAGGTCTATTTTTCTTTTATGTAATTTTTAATATACTTATACATTTTGTACTTATCATTGAACTTCATCTGCCTTTTTGTTGCCTCATCACCCAGTTTTGTGATTCCCTTTGTAGCTTTTTGCAGTCAGATTTGAGGGTAACTATCTGAGTAACTTTGTATGATTACTGTTTACCCCTCTTCCAGATAAGCGATGTTCAACATATTCATAAATGGTCCCGGTAAGGGTTCTTGGTGGATGCTCCTGTTTACCTCTCTCCATTATGAAAACTGGCCATTTATTTCTACTCTTTGTTTCCTATCTTTTAACGAGTTACTGATAAGATCTTCCCTCTTATTCCATGACAGCTTATTTTGCATAAGAGCTTTTGGTAAGGGACCTTGTCGAGGGCTTCCTGAAAGTCCAACTATATTATATCAACTGGATTACCCTTGTCCACATGCTTTTTGACACCCTCAAAGAATTCCAATAGATCGGTGATGCATGATTTCCCTTTACAAAACCCGTGTTGACCCTTCCCCAACATTGTGTGATAATTTTGCTCTTGTTTCAACCAATTTGCCTGGTACTGAAGTTAGTCTTATTGGCCTGTAATTGCCATGATCTCCTCTGGAGCTTTTTTAAAAAACACTGGTTCATTAGCTACCCTCCAATGACCTGGGATAGAGGCTGATTTAAGTGATAGGCTACATAATACAGTTAGTAGTTATGCAATTTCATATTTGACACAATTCCATTCATAAAAACAGGCCTCATAACAAGAGCAGACCTACGAGCGTAATTGTTCTAACTGCACAGACAGAAACCTCCTCAGACAACAGGGAATATGTCTGAAACAACCAAATGTTAACTATTTCCCTGCAGTATCCAAAACCCCAAAAGAAGGGCATATGCCAGCACGCTTGTGTGCGTGCAGGTGAACTGCACCAGTAGAAGCTATGGAGTACACTGATGCATTTGCAGCTATATCAGTGTAGTTACATCTCTGATGTTCACCATATTTTGGCTGCCTGGTACACAAAGGCACACAACCATAAGCCTGGGGACAGATGGAGGGTGTGGGAAGAAAAGCTTATCAGAACTTTTCTACTGTGTGTCATAAAAGCCTTATATTGTTGGTAGCTACTGGAGAGTCTCCTCTAGCTCACGTGGTCTGGAGTCCATAGTTTGGAGTAGCAGGAGCTGAATTCTGCGCCTGCAAAGTTCTTAGTGGCCGTGGAGTGCTGCGTAGTGACAGCCATGTGTTACATTCTAATAGAAGCGCTCATATAACCCATAGGCTCTTGTGAAGGAAAACTAAAGCTAAGTTTTTAGTTGATCTAGCTCTTTTCTGTGACACATGCATTTTTTTAACTATCATTCCCTGCCAGTCAGTTTTCAGTGTTTCTATTTTCACTGGCAGGCAATGCACTTACGGAGGCTGGGCAGCCTAAGGTTCACCTGCCAGGCGAGACATTGCCTCCATCTGAACCTTCTACTGCTGATTTATTGCTGGCAACAGAAACTCTATGGCTGGTTCTTTTATTTAAATGTCCTTTCGATTTCCTTTCCCTGTCAGCTAATTTCCCCTCTCCTTTGCTTTCTCTGCAGTGGCCCAAAGACAACAGCGGCTGGCCATCAAAGCACTGCAGCTGCACCTCTTCTGGCAGAAGCAAAATCCATAATTGGTCAGCATTATAGCTCCATGGGTGCTGGTGGAGAGTGGAAGCGGAGAATTGACACAAGGCTTAGACACAGTGGTAAGAATCTCTGAACCCAGTTAAGCTTTGTCTTCACTCACTTCTCACTCATTGCTAGAACTGGGGGTAAACTGCATGTCAGATGAGTCAAAGCCCTCATTGAGGTGGAAATGGGGAGTGGAGAAAGAAGGCCTTCGTTGGTGGCTGCCTTCCTTGAGATCTAAGGTAGTGCTGAGTGCTTCTGAAAACCCCACCAAATGGCCGTTGACCAACCAACTTAATCAACAAATCCCAGGCCTGAAAGGGAGGGGGCCCATTCCAGCCCCGAACACAAAGAGACTGTATGGTTTGGATATTTGGAGTCAGGGGTCAGCTGGTATTCAGCCCCCCAGTATGAATGTCATCCAGTTTACGATGCAGAATGGGGAACAGGAGAAGCTGGGTACCAGCATCAACTACATATCATAGGAGACATTAAAAGCCAGAGCATGGGACAAGCAGTGCCAATCAGTGACCTAGACTTGGAGATGAGAAGACTGTCTGAGGCTGGGAATCTTAAACCTCGATTATCAGGAGGAAACCAAGGCTACCTCTGCCCAGGAACTGGGAGAGGTGATTCCCAGAGTGGGTAGACATACCGGCTTTGGCTACCCCCACAAGTACACAGCCAAGGAATCGGGTGGGACTGCACTCAGGCAACTAGCCCGAGCCGCTGCCCACACTGCTGTTTTTAGGTGCTAGCTGAAGCAGAGTTAGCACATACCTATCTACCCAGGCTGGGAATTGCACATACCTCAAGAGACTGCACACCAATACGCTCCTGAGGGGAGAGGCAAATTCGGGTTCCAAGCTTAACTTTAAAACGCCCAACTGGCAGGACCAATGAGGGAGTGTGTTCATTACAGCAGGAGGGAGGGAGAAGCAGTCACTTGCTCATGCCCCTGTGACACATTGTGCAGAGTGGCTCTGATAGGCTCCACCCAGTTACATCCATCTCTCCTTCACCAGAAGCAAGGTCATTGCCACACGGACCTCATGGAAATTCTTGCTCAATAGTTTCAATTGCCTCCAGGTCACAACTAGGTTTTGGGACAGATCAATGGATGGGCGTGTTCGACTGCTGGTTATGGGGCTATTGGTCAGCCAGTTAGAACCCCCAGAGATCAGCTGAAGGATCCAAATGGAGTCTTCTGGAATTTCACATAGGGGCAGCCTTTGAAATGTATGGGAATGAACAGGAGCAGCGGCATACAGAGCAACATGTTGGTGCATCAAGGATCTCCTTAACAGAAAGGCATCTGAACACAGGAAGGTGTGGGGTGTGATTCATTGGCGGTTCTGGGTATAGTCAGGGAGAGGGATCCAGCTCTCACTCATTCGGGGATTCTAAACACAGCTATGCAAATGGCAGCAGTTCTACCTCCAAACGGGCTGTGCTATGCCTCACTCAGGTTACATGCCTGGGGGGGGGGGTGTGCATATGCACCCCTCTGCCCCTCACGTTTACCTCTGAGTCTTGTTTGATGGAATCTGAAAACTCAACACAAAATTCAGTTAAACTAGCCCGTTCCGCCTGGTTTTGTATCTAAAGCATGAATTTGGCAAGAAAACAGATAGGCCCAGATTTGAGAACTCCTCGCCGTTCAGGTAGGGATCACACGAAGCTGATCCAAACGAGCTGCCGGCAAACACAGAGCCACATGACTTCTGGATGTTCTCAGGTTGTGCTGTGAACATTTTGCACAGTTCTAGTTCCCAGCCTTTGCTCCCTGCTGAGGTCCAGGGAAGGAAGACACCAAGTCTCATTGTTTCCTTGAATCAGAGATATAGGCCTGAACCAAAACCCTAGATCCAAGCACCTTAGAACTTTAAGGCTTTTGAAACCTGGATCTGAATTTTGTGGCTTGAGCCCATGCGCTATCACACACTGAGTAAATACAATGAACAGCTGTAATCTTCCTCAAAACCTAGGAATACAGTACCACTGCCTCTGCTGCTGCTGTTTGCAGAACACAGGTGGCCCTGGGGTTGGTCAGGTAGGTGGGGAAACAGAAGAAAAGGACTAAGCAGCAGCCTCAGAGGAAGCAAGGGGACAGCACTCGGGGCAAGGAAATGGCTAACAGCCAGCCTGTACGCAGGAAAAAGAAGGCAGAGCAGCCAGCAAGAAGGGGAGCAGCAGGCAAAGGCATAGGAGAACTGAGGCCAGTTAAGCAGGAGCCAGGAGGCCAACATTTCAGGCAGCTCAGAAACATCAGGTGATAAGCTGATGGAGGAATCAGGGCCCCGAGCAATGGGACGCCAGGGCACTACTGCAGGTAGCATGGTACCCAGCTCATGAGTTCACTCACCCCAAGGCTCACATAACTTTGGATACACAGAGAGCTTTCCTAGCTGGAACAGCAGCTCTCCCCAGAATAGGTTTCAAGTGGAGACTCTACCCGCTCCTAGCAGCCCCGTGGGGCAGGGCAGTTCAGCCAGGGCTCCTCCAGTGGTAAGGGGTATGGGCGGGGCCTGGAGTGGAAGGGGCGAGGCGCATGAGCTAGCCTCCCCAAAGGATGGGGGGTCACATGCTGCCCATGTGCTCCTAGACATGTGTTTCCTTTGAGTAGTAGAGAGACTTTGAGGAAACTCTCACCCCCACACATATCAACATGTTCTTCTGCATGGTTAACAAAGCTTAAAGCTTGAATCAGCCTCCCCAAGACTCCAAGTTGCTCCCTAAAGGAGGACACTGCAGTCTTATGCTTCCACATTCATTTTTGCTGACTGTGTCGGGGTGCCCTCCCACTGCCCACTGTAAAATTTCATTATTGCTGCTTTGCCAGATTTGGTACAATTTAGTCTTATTTTTCCCCCGGCTTTAAACGCTTTGCAGGCTCCTTGTCTGCTCTTGTTATTCAAACAATTCCCATCGGCAATCACTCTCAGTTACACAACACGCTGGGGAAAAATTCTGCTCCTGGCAAATCTTAACACCAATAAACAGTAATATCATATAATCATTAGTAATGAACAATCTATTTATTCCCTCGGGTACCTTTACAAACAGTAATGAACCAGGGCCCATTACACCTCTGTGCCATGGCTATTATCCCCACTTTTCCAAAGGGGAAACTGAGCTGCAGAGAAATTCAGTTAACGGGCCACAGGTCACAGAACAGATGTGTGGCGTGGCCCGGAACCGAACCAGGATCTCTTGACTCCTGCTCCGACATGTTACATTATGGCTGTGTTTTGTACATTATACTCTTTGAATCAGCACAGAATTTCCAGAGTGGTGTCCTCTGGCACAGGCGCTGACTTTCGTTTTTTTGTTTTCTGCTCCTCTCCACGCCCCCTCCATCCGTGCAAGCGACAGGCGGGGCCTCGGGGCAGAGTGTGGGCAGGGCCTCAATGGGCAGAGACCGAGCAGGGGTGGGGCTCAGAGTACAGCAAGGGAGGAGCAGGAGCACCAGGGCCCACAAAAGATTAATCCAGTTCTGCAGATGCTAAGCATTCCCCACCCCACCCCTTTTTTTTTTTGGTGGGTACTTGAGCCCTGGAGCACTCACGCAGTCGGTGCCTATGTCTTCCAGTACATTTCAAACACACTGGTATTCAATCAATGGGCAGGACCCATGTAAAGCGGGATGTTTTTTGCTGCTTTCAGCAGGCCTGAACTGGAAAACCCAGCTTCCTTCTTTACACCTACCGTAATTTGTTGGAGCAGCTCTCGCCATCTAGACAGAGATTTTCAAAAGGGATCTAAGAAAGGATTAGGTGCCCAATTCTCACTGACTTGCTGAGGGAGTTGGGCACTTAACACTCATAGCCCCTTTGAACCTCCCAGCCCTAAATCCCAGATTTACTTGGGGACATATAAAGACTTATTCTCCTAGCTGAGCTGTTCAGGATATACACAGCTGTGGGAATGCCTGCGTGTGCTCCCAACGTGCACATGAGTAATATGACTCCCACAAAATCCACAGGACTGCTACAGAAATAAGGTTACTCCCACGCATATGTGCAGGATCAGGCCCTATGGTAACAGGCACTCTAGAAATGAGAGAGAATGCAGAATTGCATTGCAAATGCATTCTCTCTTAGAGAGTCAGGTTGCTTCTGCATGGAGAATGACTTTCTGTGTCAACACAGCAGTTTTTAAACTCTTCTTGACTCACTGCTTGGCTTTCGGAAGGAGTTCCATGCATTCTGAACTTGCAGAACTTTAGCACGGTCTCATCCCTACAGATCAGCAGAGAAGTGAGTGCAGTCATGCAGCAGATCGTTCCATATTTCGGATCACTTTTTCCTCTTGTTCCCCACCCCCCCAACTCAGCAAGGAAATACAGAACTCAACAAACATCATTTGCTGATTTGACATTAACCAGAGAGGCTGAGCGGCTAAATCAGGCCAGTTGCGGTGACTGGGGGTTAAAAGGGAGGAGGGTGGGGAGGTAAATTGTGCACGATCACTGGGTTACCACGCAACCAGATCGAGTGGTTATGGAGGAGGATGTTGAAAGGAGGCAACACCCTTTCTGAGGCTTTGTTGTGTGACAGGCAGGCAGCCCACCCTAGAATTCCATTCCCTATATTTGGCCCTGAACACAATTACACGTTATGAACTCTGAAATAAAAGTGGGCACGGGCCCTAGCAAACATTGCTTCAACAGCACCAAGAAGAAAATGAAAGTGCAGCAGGAAACAGAGTGGCTCATTTTATTTTCCATAAATATGATGATCTAATTTCAGCGGTGCGTCAAATGGGCCATATCCAGAAGCAACGTGTAATGCTGTGTAAGTTTCATTTAGGTACATGTGTGTAAGGGGGTCTCAAGGCTTTATTAAAAAACTTGCACCAGTGCAACTAAAGTGATTTTACATTGATTTCAACTCCCTAACAAAAATGCAGTGTTTATACATGTTTAGTTCAATTTGGAAAATTACTGGATTAAACTAAACTGGTTTAGAGGTGGTTCAGACACTTTAAGTATATCCACATTAGGAGTTTAAACCAGTGCAAAAAACCTGTGTGTAACCTGCCCTTAGTTGATGTAACATACATTCTGTGGGATATGGAAATACTTTTAAGGAGCTGATTTCCAGAGGTGCTGAGTACCCACAACTCTGTCTGAAGTCAATGTGAGCTGCAAGTGGCAAGCACCTCTCAAAACCAGATGCCTGTCTCATGCTGGGAACTCAGAAAGTCAGGCATGCAAAATTAGTAGAACTATTGAAAATTTAGCCTCTCTTTCCCATACTAAAATAATCAACGTGGAAAGAGTTAATGATGATCTAGAAGGGAGTTAAATCACTGGCATCCCAATGAGATGAATAGGGGGCAGGAGAGTTCACACTTTCCATTATTGTCTCTGGCTGCCTGCAGTCTCAGGAAAATGACATTGTGTTGGCTACACTCCCATTTGTAAGGTTAACTCTGCAACCCTCAAGGCTAGAAATGTACTTACTGAGATTCTGACTATCCTGAATATCAATGCAGGGAGCAAGCCATATGTTTGACACCCTCCCTTATATTAAGTGTTACAAAAGGTAACCCGTTTTTTTTCAGAAGAGTTGCTCCTGTGGGCTTTAATTCTGATGTCATTTACACTATGATTTCTTTGAGTTTAATGGAATTATTCTGCATTTGCCCCAGTATCCATCAGAAGAGAATCCTGCCCTTTATTCGGTAATCGTAGCTATACTGAAAACAGAGGGTGATAAACTGGAATGATATGAGAGCCGGTGATGCAGAAGGTGCCTAATATAAAGCATAGATGACAAAGCCTCACAGATCTCAGTGTCCACAAATTGAGCCTGTACTTTCTTTTGCTTAATTTCATCCCCTTACTCTTTATACCGCTCCATCCTCCCCCACTCTGAACACTCTCTTTTTATGTTTGGTTCTTATACCTTCCAGTATTGTGTGGACTTAGGCACAACAGAGGTATTTAACACTTTTAATCTTTCCTCAGGAGTCAGTCCCTGCAGCCTACTCATAACATTTGCTGCTCTTTCTTCCATTGCCTTCAAATTCATCACTAGCAATGTCAGACTTTGACCTCAAATCTTCTAACTGCTTGACTAAACCACTGTTCAAAGAGGCCCCCTCACACCGGTGTTGGAAATGAGGGGGTAGCAGCATCTGCTTTCTTATTTGCTCATTGCACTATCTTCTGTGGTTAGCACTTCGCTTCACCGGTCTCTGAAGCCCAAACAGAATCCAGCTGCGTAACAGGCTCGGGTCGGGGCTGTGGTCTGTGCTACTGCTGCCTTTAGTTAGGGGAGATGATTGTAATGCTTTATTTTTATGACTTTCCCAGAAAAATACTGCACAAGCCTCTGGCTCGCACAAAATGCTGCCCCCTGAATTCTAATAAGTGGACCCAGCATGTCACTCTGGTCCTGTGGGAGCCATGCTGCCTCCCTGACAGACATCAAATTGATTTTCAAATTGCCCTGATGACATAAGGTGGCGCACAGTTTGGGACCTGTGTGATTACCTGAGCTGTTATCTCTGCAGGAGCCTAGAGTTGCCACTTGAGAGTGACTGAAGCTGCCAGATTGGCCATTCCAAAATGAAGGTTAAAACACCTCTAGGCTCCAAGCTTCCTGGCTAGGTACATTATGAATCTGGAAATCACTCCAGGCTGAGAGGCAGAATGCAGAGGCTAATTTATAGCTGAAACTGAACAGCATTTTTATACCCTGCCTCATTCTCACTATTGCTCTGGATGTTACTGGGCGGCTCACCGAGACAGAGTTGCATGGAAGGTGATTCTTCTGTATTGCAGAAGATTTTAGTTCTAAACAGTTTTTTTCACCGGTGAAGAAACAAAGGGCTCATTTCTGCCCTGAGAGATGCACATTCTAGTCCAACAGGATTCACCCTCAGTGTCTGAGGGCAGAATTAGACCCAGCGGCCCAGATTCTCTCCTGTGCTATAATCCACATAGCACAAGGAAGGGCAGTTAGGGAAACAATTACAGATGCCTGATTCTCAAGATGCCCCAACTCTGGCATCTGTTAGAGGAGTCTAGGGGCTGCTCTTGCTTGCACCAGTTGGCCATGGTTTCCATGGGACCTTACACCCAGTGAGAAACGGTGGCGCTCAGGCATACTTGGCCCTGCCCCTGACAAATCCCTTCCTGTTCCTGACGTATCATCTAGTCTGGCCTGGTTATGCTGTTTTATGGCAGCTGCAAAGTCCCCTGTCCAGGGAAAAGCTGGGCAGTGAAGACTAGAACAGGGGGAGAGAATCTGGCCCAGTTATATTAATAAATGGAAACTTCACATTATGGCCAAATGCTGCTCTCCAGCCATCCCTTCTGCAGGCAAGAAAGAAGGGCCTGAGAAGTGGTATAGGGGTGATACGTCGGAGCAGGAAAAAGAAGAGGCCAGGGGACATGCCACTGCCCAGTTCCACAGGCCTGAACACTGACATGAGTTATACATGGGTTCCTAGTTGCTGCCAGGTGATCCTCTGAGCAAAGACCATTACTAAGGGGGTTGCACTGGCAAGGGAGGAGACAGGGGGAGGAGGTGAGCGTGTTGTTCACCAAAGACTGGATTGCAGACCTCCAGAGCTAAAAGTATGAACTGGTACAGCTTGAGCTAAAAAGCCATGACTCCATAGTTGGGGCCACAAGAGATTCATATCTTCAGTGGATTGGGCATAGAGGGGGCCCAGTACCACACCCACTAACCAGTGGGTTACATAAGTTTGGTCCCAGTTATGGAGTTAGAGTGCAAGCTCCTTGGGACAGGGACTGGCTTTGTGTCCTGTGTTTGTACAACAGCTACCACAGTGGGATCCTGGTCCACAACTGGGGCTCCTAGGTGCCACAGAAACACACATAATAAAAATACGATTATATGAGTAAGCTCAGCAGCTGGAACGTGAAAGGATGATTTGTATGGATGCAATTTATGAAGTGCTTTGGGACACTTTAGGATAAAGGGTGCGTTACGAATATAAGATATTATATTATTTGTTATTATGGGTTGAATACTATTCTACATTAAAAGGGCTAATACTCGTAAGTATCTTACATTTCTATAGCACGATTCTTCCCCAAGGATTACAAAGCATTTCGCTAAATATGGACCTGACCCAAAGCCCACTGAAGTCAATTCAGTTATCTCCACATACCATTTTGCAGTGAGTGGAAGCAAGGCTCCCATCCCAGATCAGACTCGGGCTCGGGGGGAGACTCGGGCTAGCACTCTAAAAATCACTGTGTAGACAATACTTTGAAGCTGCAGCTCAGCCTAGAACTCTAGAGCCTAGAAACTCACCCCCTTCTCTAGGCTTCAGAGGTTGAGCTACAACTTCAAAAGTGCTGTCTGTCCACACAGCTGTTTTTCTAGCTCAGATCTCTCAGCCTGGGTTGGGAGGCTGCTCCAAATGCTGCGTAGGCGTACGCTGGGAGTTTTACCACTGACTTGAATGAGCTTTGGATCAGGCCCTGCCTATGTACAGCACCCCAGAAAGGCAAGTCACTTTTTTAAAGTGAAGCTGTTTACCCTGCATATGAGAAACAGAAAGCTTGTTTCCCCACATACGGGCGAGCATCTGAAAACTCTGCTGTGCCAACACATAGGAATAACCAAGCAAATGTTTGGTAGCATTTTCCTTTCTGAGTCGCACTGTTAAATGACACACACCATCTGCACTATTTAAAGGAAAAAAAATCACAGGCACTCGAAATAGATACAAGTGATTTTTTTCAGCTAAACAAGCCAGCACTCGTTGGGGACAAATACTGTATTGCTATATCTGGAACGTATAAATTAGGAGAATGTATAATTGTGGCCCTTCTGAGCAGCCATTTTAAATACTGTGAGGAAAATTCTGTCCTCAGTTAGCCCTTAATACAGCTAAGCACATGCTTTACTTTAAGCACATAAGTTGCCCCACTGATGCAAACAGGCTATTCTTCTGCTTAAAAAGTTAAGCACATCCTTACAGGGCCGCCCAGAGGATTCAGGTGGCCTGGGGCAAAGCAATTTCAGTGGCCCCTTCCATAAAAAAAAGCTGCAATACTATAGAATACTATATGCTCATGGGGCCCGGGGGAGGGGGGAAGCCCCTGGGAAAAATAAACATTTAAAAACCTTCCGCATCTCGGCACAAACCCAGTTTTGAGAAAACTTCTTTTCAAGTCACCTTTACAAGGTATCACTGGAAGTTCTCAGCATTGGCTAGTGCTAAAAGGCACTAAAGCTCATTAAAAGGGTTGGACAAATATGTGCAGTCAAAACTTTTTTTGGATCAAAAACTAGGGGTTTTTAAAAAGCAGGAAAAAAGCACGGACAATGTCTGCTTTCCTTCAAAATTTGTTGTGTTTTTTTTAATTGAAAAGCTGAAATTAGTCTGCCAAAACCTGAACATGGTTTGGGGTTTCAGAAGTGTGTGGCCAAATAGTTGCTGCTTGCTGTGTTTATTTAAAGAAACAATAAAAAAAATCTGCATAAAAAAAAAATCCAAAACTTTTGATCCACCTCAGCTTGTGACCAAATGCCTGAGCCCATCCAGTCAGAGATTATTCCAGGTTTGTGATACTCTGCTGGCTTCCTTGACTCATATCTGTCTCCACAGCTTTGGGTTCATTTAGCTTAGAACATAAGAATGGCCAGACCAATGGGTCAGACCAAAGGTCCATCGAGCCCAAGTATCCTGTCCTACTTACTGACAGTGGCCATGCCAAGTGCCCGCAAAGAGGAGTGAACCTAAAGGTAATGAATACGTGATCTCTCTCCTGCCTCCATCTCCACTCTCGACAACAGGGTTAGGACGAACCATTCCTTACCTCCTGGCTAATAGCCATTAATTAACTTAACCTCCATGAATGTATCTGTTTCCTAGAGACTGGGCCTCATGGGTTCTCACAAATGGAGATGGGTTACTGTGGGTTTGTCTTTAGTATCGCTTATGACATACTCCAGGAACTGAGCATTTGAGCTTGTTCCCAGAATCTGGGATGAGCCTATGTTGTGAAAAATGAATGCTCAAATAGAACACGCATGTGATGGACACTGGGTGCTTAAAATTAATTAACCAGGGGTTTTCAAACGGGGTCAGGACCCTCAGGGGGTCACGAGATTATTACTGGGGTTGCCGAGCTGTCGCCTCCACCTCACTCCCCTGCTTTGCCTCCAGCATTTATTATTGTTGTTAATATATAAAAAGTGTTTTATCTATTAAGGGGGGGGTCACCTCAGAGATTTGCTATGTGAAGTCACCCCCCCCCCCGACCCCTACGATAAAAGTTGAGAACCATGAATTAATCCTCTGGAGCCGCAGGGAATGAGGGCCAGGGGGGGTCTCCCTTAGTAGGGTTGGGAAGGAGGTAGGTGGTATAGGATACTGCTATTCTCATGTGATCCCTCCCCCATAGAAAAGATAACAGCTTGGCTCTTTGTGTTAAATCGCCGTTTGCAAGCCTCAAACTGCTGAATGAGCTTTAGGGTAAGGAAGGGTGTGCCTCCCCAAACAGCCTGGCCCTACCCCCTATCTGTCTCTCACCCACTTCCTTACCCCCAACTGCCCTACTCAGAATCCCCAACCCATCCTGCTCCTTGTCCCCTCGCCCGCCCCGAGGCCCCCTCTCCAACCACCACCCCAGGACCCCACTCCCCACCAAACCCCCCGTTCCCTGTCTTCCCCGACTGCTATCCCCCCCGCTGAGTTCTGACAGACCCCCCCGAAATGCCCACAATCCAACCCACAATCCCCATCCCCTGACCGCGCCTCTAGAACCTCTGCCCCCTCCCTGTGCCCTGACTGTCCCTGGGACTCTCTGCCCCTTATCCAACGCCCCCCCAGCCCCGGCCCCGGCCATACTGCTTACCCTCGCCTCCCCCCTCTCCCAGAGCTTCAGCACCCCGCATCCAGGAGTGATCCTGGACAGCACTGCAGCGGCTTGACTCCAACGGGGCCCCAAAGCTCACAGTCCCGCCCCCTTACTATGCGGCTCCGAGAGGGGCAGAGATCAGGCCCTGCTAGACCCACGTCGCTTTAGCTTTGTCCAGGGCCACTCCTGTACATGGCGCGCTGAGGTGCCGGGGGAAGGCGAAGGCGAAGGCGGGGCCAGAGTGTTCTCTTGGGGGCCCCTGTTGGGCAAATTTCCCCACTTGCTCCCCCCCATACTCTTCCCGGGCAGCCCTGCATCCTTTAGTGCTTTGCCGAATCAGAAATTTGGAATCTTAGGCCCTGATCCTGCAAACATTTAGGCATGTACTTAACCTTAAGCACAAGAATAGCCAATGTGACTAATTACATGTTGATCAAGTTAAGCATGTGCTTAAGTGTTCGCAGGGTTAAGGCCTATTGACAGAAATGAGAAAATGAAAGAACTTATCCCTCTTTGAAAAGCAGCCACATTTTAGAACCCCAAAATCTTTGTGTAACTTCTAGCCCTGAGAGCATCTTTAGAAGGAGAGACATGTGACAAAGAAATCGGGTTTTAAAGAGTCCTGGCTGTGTGCTTGTTAAATCAGTTTTGAAAGTGCATAAATGCTCAGGAGTCTGCTGGAAAAATAGGATCGAGTCAGCCAAAAATGCAAGGTGAAGAAAAACAACCAATTCCCTTGGCCCTTGTTTCGGTTTCGCCTGATTTATTTTAATGCAGACAGTTGTGTTTTTTTAAAAAAGTCCATGTGGTGCTCAGGCTGAGATCATTCGAGGAAATAGCAGAAGTGGCTCAGTATCTTCTACTTGCACCTGCTGCAAGTATTCTGACTCGCAGTAAGCTATCAGTCCAGAACACTTACCAGGTGGGATTTTCAAAGGCACTCAGCATAGGCCTAGCTCTGCAGTCAATGACAAAACTCTGCTTCCACTGAGCAGAATGAGAGTTAGTACAACATGAAGAGCTCTTGGAGGGTGGTAGAGAGGTGGGGGGGAAATCACACTTTCTGTGACACAGAAGCCCATTTGTGGTTCTCTACTCCATCAGCAACTCTTGTCACTACACCTAACACACCACTGTCAGTATCTATACCCAAGAGGTGGCATGTAATATATAAGAACATAAGAAGATAAGAACGACCATACTGGGTCAGACCAAAGGTCCATCTAGCCCAGTATCTGTCTACCGACAGTGGCCAATGCCAGGTGCCCCAGAGGGAGTGAACCTAACAGGTAATGATCAAGTGATTTCTCTCCCGCCATCCATCCCCACTCTCTGACAAACAGAGGCTAGGGACGCCATTCCTTACTCATGCTGGCTAATAGCCACTAATGGACTTAACCTCCATGAATATCATTGATCACTAATAGTCTTGTGTGATGTATGCACAATGTGTATACAAAGAGTTATGAATATGTGTTAGAATTATGTGCTTGGCAAGCAATGCATAAGCCCAGTCCATCCTACACAAGGGAATATGTTTGCTTGGCTGACCAGCCTGGTCATCAGGCAGAGACAACGAAGGTTAATTTACATAAAAGGTAAACAAAACCATCAAGCTAACAAGGGGAGGAGGTAATGACTTCACCAGACTGCATGGTATCTCTTCCCAGAAGGAGAAAATTTATCTAAGAATACATTTCAATGGCTTACTAGACTATAAAGACAGGGGGTCTGAATCTCAAATGATAAATAATTTAATCAAGTGACTGTATACAATATTGCTGTATAACAAAAGTGTATCAAGTAACATCTCTTATGAAAGTTAATGACACCCTGGTGATAAATACCATCGTGAAAGGTAAGTATTAGCACTCTATGAAGACTTATGGATACACACTGATATTATGGCTTAAAGTTCTTCTTCACGCAGCGCACAGTCAACTTGTGGAACTCCTTACCTGAGGAGGTTGTGAAGGCTAGGATTATAACAGCATTTAAAAGAGAACTGGATAAATTCATGGTGGTTAAGTCCATAAATGGCTATTAGTCAGGATGGTTAAGGAATAGTGTCCCTAGCCTCTGTTTGTCAGAGGATGGAGATGGATGGCAGGAGAGAAATCACTTGATCATTGCCTGTTAGGTTCACTCCCTCTGGGGCACCTGGCATGGCCACTATCGGTAGACAGATACTGGGCTAAATGGACCTTTGGTCTGACCTGGTACAACCATTCTTATGTTCTTAAATATGTGGCCAAACAAAGGAAGAAACAAGTACTCACCCAGACAGGAAGGAAGGCAGCTACGTACCAACTGCCAAAGAAATTAACCAAATTGTGACCAAAAACAATGGAAGCCCTATTTACATACACATCAGTAGGGAGAGGGGAAGCCTACCCACAGGAAGGGAAGAACAGCATGAGGACACCCTGAATCTGGGGACAAAACAGTGAGTTTGGGAAGACATTAGGAAAGAGAGAGAGAGAAGAAGCCATCTTGGCTTCCATCACTGAACAGACAAGAGGACAGAGCTCTTGCAAGCTGATTAAGATGGTCCTTCAACCAAGGAGCTTAAAGTCTCTGGGAACTGAATATAGTTGAGAAACCTGCTTAGGCAAAAGACCCTTCACTGAGAAAGACAAAGGAAACTAGCACCTTGTAGTTCTAAGAAAGTTAGCCATGGCCGGAGGGAAAAAAGATTGGTGAGAAATCTACCTTGAACCAAGGCTGTAGCTTGTCTTACCCATTAGAAAGTGTATTTTATTTGCTAGTAACCATTTTGTGTTTATCTCTTATACCTGAACTCACTTAAAACCTCTGTTAATAAACTACTTTTACTTTTAATCTGAACGAACCCTGTACTGTTTGAAACTGAAGAGATTGTTTAACTCCAGTTAAAGCACCCAGCTGCTCTGCTTTTTGTCTCTCAAAAGAGCAACAGACCTTATTATTCTAATGAATGTTCCAGGAAGCTGCACATTATTAGGGCAGATGGGTTTCTTCTGGAACATCGGGACTGGGGGTGTATGGGGTCACATCTGCAGTAGTAACTAAGGCATGGTGGAAACTCGGGAGGCCTGCTCTGCTGGTGTTAAAGCACAACACATGACACTCAGAGAACTACAATGCTTGCCTGCTGGCTGTTGGTGTCCAGCCGTGACACAGAAGCAGCAAGAGCATTTACCAACTCCCGTGTGGGGGGAGTGTATAGTATGTGTAGCATTCTGTTTAAATAAATTTAAAATTTATTCCATGACTCGATTATAACCTTGTGTTGTTTTTTTTTAATTAATAATAAAAATTTACCTTTAATAAAAAAATTAATGTACAATTAATATAAGTTTAACCTTAAAGTTAAATTAGTAGATTGATGTTTAATAAAAAAGTTATGTGTATGTGGACGGCCCTGGATGTCGTGTTTGTTAAAACCAAAAAAAAATAAATAGGGTCGGCTGTTAAAACTGTAATAGATTAGGTGTGCTTAAAAAATATAAAATTAAAAAAAAATATCCACTAGTATTTAAGGCGAAGCGTTTTTAAAATAAAAATATAAAATAAAAAACTAATTTAAAAATTAAACATACAAAAAAAAAAAAGTACAAAAATATAATATATATATTGTTTATACATTCAAAAATAAAACTAAAAATTCCTAAAATTAAAAACAAAAAAAAAAAACAGGGCAGGTGGTGACAATCTCTCACTGGTCTGAATCGAAGCCTAGAATGTGACATCTTCAGATTCCAAAGTATTACAAACACTGGCACCCAACCTGGACAACCACTGGTATCAAGGAGAATCCGTCACTGGATTCAACGGGAAGCACGAGAGCGCCCCATTGTCAAATTAGTGCTTACCAGAGCCCGGGAGTAGTAAGGTATTGTTGCCCCCAGCTGACAGATGAGGAAACCAAGGCAACAAGGTTAAATATTTTGACCCTGCTGCTATCACCAACCAAGGCTGTGCCGAAAATAGTACAACATCTAGCCCTTAGCAATTGAAACAAAAGGCATGGAATATCACCACCACACAGATTGGGCTATTACCCACACTCTGCTCTGGCCCACAGCTGAAGGCCCCAAGCTGTGAGAAACATTCATTCCAAAAGTTTCTGCACCGTCTTCACATGCCCTGGTGTTGACAGTTACAGAAGTTTGCCGATAGCGCACTGGACTCTGGGTGATTAGATGTGTGGCTAGTGGACCACCTATCTAGCACCGGATTACCACTTTTGGATGAATGCTTTGCAAGCTTTGCCTATTAATTAAGATTTTTACAGACATCTCCTCTTTTGCTTCAAACATGCTTGCGCAGCAACGTCCATATGCTGATGCAAACAAGCTCAGCACCCCCTATGGAAAAGCTCTATAGAATTCATAGAGCATGATTCTTCTACAGGTTTTTTGGACATTCCTATAGAATTTAACAGAGAATTACTCCAGTAATAACAATTCCAACGACAGTTATATATAATACTAGCGACTGGATAGCGTAGTGGTTTTAAGAAGCGCCGCCCTTCTGATACGGGAAGACCGCCCTTTGATACGAGAGCCGGGTTTTTTTTTTTTTTTTTTTTTCCACATCCCCCGGGGTTTTGGTACAAGTCAACTTCCAGTAGGGGTCCTTGGCAAAAGACCCCCTCATGCTCACCTGACCACCGTCAAATATGAGAGTGACACAAACTAGAGAGTCCATGCCGGCTCGACGTTTGCCACACGATTAACAAGGTCCGCGCCAGATGCTTGAGAACCAGGAAATCTGACGATAAAGTGGGACCTACTGGAACAACCCATTCAATGGATGAGACAAGAGCACCTGGAAATTGGACTGAATGCTACTACAACAGTAGACTAATATGAGAGGGGAGTGTATGAGGGGACTGTGGATGGACAACAGACCTCATCCACACTTACTGAGAAACAGCTAGTTACCCACGCTTCACATAGTAAAGCCGGAGCTGCTCTCACGCTTTGAGATAGACCACTACCACATTACATCCCAGACTAAGAAGACCTGGAAGAAAAGTGGATTGTGCACCCACACCTGAAGTGAAACTTCACTGGCCACCCCTTTCTTGCAGAGCAACAGCAGCTGATATGAGGCATAAATCATGGAGAAAACTAGGCTTAGCAGTCAATTCCTTGAGACCGATTACCAAGGCTCATAGAGAAGGTACCATCAGTTTAGTATGTTAGAAAGATGTCAATAGAGCCTCATGTACAATCCCTACTACCGACCATAAAACTCCAAACCAATGAACTGCTATAACGCTACAGCCTCTGTAATTTGGAGATGCTGCTACACAATCAAGAAGCACAAAGTAACGTACCCACCCTGGAAAATGAATTGGAGGATAAGATCAAGGCGACTCGAGAGAAGTTAGTCAGGCTGGTGGGAACAACAGAAGGGTTGTAGAGATTTAAGGATAAAGACTCCGGCTACTGAAAAAATACAAGGACCTGACTCCATCTGAAGCCCTAGAGACTGCTAAACAGGCTACCAAGCACTTGGCTATCAGGCTAAAGGAGAATACACTAGAGAAGCAGAGGCCAAAAAGTAAATGCCCTGTTTCCAACGACCATCCAAGGTGTACTCCAACTGCAAGTGCCAACAAACACATAGTAGCAGAGCACAGCAGCAAGAAACTGAATAGTACTGGGACGAAACAATATGGGAGAAAGAGAAACTCATAACAAAACCAGTGCAAGTGGCTTGCAGGACCTGAGCACAGCAATCTCCCCAGACAGAAAACCAGTCACGTAATGCACAGTAGAAGACATCCAGAGCGGGTCAAGAACATGCGAGCTGGACAGCACGGACCAGACTGCCCAAACTACTGGCTAAAGAAACTAACAGCAAGTGGCATGACCCTAGTCAGCACAGATGAACAGCTGCTAGCAGCAGGCTCACCACCCAATACTGGCTAACACCAGGGAAGGAACAGTGTTGATCATGAAAGACCCTGCAAGGGGACAGAACCGGCCATAACCTGCCTCCCACAACATGGAAAGTCCTATCAGGCAACATCATAGCTCCAAGCTACAGGACCACATGGGCCAGTACAATGAGCAAGCCAGCTCAGAAGGGCATTGGGAACAACAGCCAGTTGCTCATTAATAGAGCAGTCGCTCCAAGACTCAGGTCCCCTAAACAGACAATCTGAGCACAGCCTGGATGACTACAAGGAAAGCTACGACTCAATTCGCACTGTGATGTTTTGAATAAAACTGGGAACCCATACAGAACATGGGTTGCAAGCCAAGGTTTGTAGTGGCACCAATTCTATGTAAAACGGGGTCATATAAGGTTGTTCCCTAAGACCAGGTTTATCTGGTTATGATTTATGCCCTGTCTGTATGTCTGTCTCATTCTGTAGTTGAAGTTATGAATCATTGGCTGTGTCATTGTCTGTATTTAAACTGTTCTGTGATACTGGACAAAAGTCTAGACAGACTGTGTCAGCTCTGGCTTTCCTGCTTGATGGCCGCATTAAGGACATCAACTCACAACTGACCCATCACAGAAGGCGGATACGCCTGTGACTCACTGGAGTGAGCTAGAACTGGCCCATTGTGACTGCAAACTCCATTTGCTGTAATTCTTCCACAGTAGGAAAAGGAGTGTTCTTACACCTGGAAAAGTCCCTATCATAAGGCGAAGGCCTGATCTCCATTTGGGTCTTCAAATTCGCTTCTTACCTCTGGAGGGACTTTTGCTACAATGCGTGAAGCTCTGCACAAAGGACTGATGACCCATCCAGTGGGGGACTGTTTCTCACAGAGACGGGATTTAACCTGCAGTTTACCTCATTCTGCTACAAGCCTGAACTAACGGACTTTGCCATTACTGTAATGTATGATTCATTTAACCAATTCTAGCTCTCACCTCTATCTTTTTTCGCTTTTATGAATAAACTTAGATTTAGATTCTTAAAGGATTTGGCAACAAGCGTGATTTGTTGGGGTAAGATCTGACCGGTTATAAACCTGATTGGGGCTTGGGGTCTTTGGGATCGAAGAAAACCTTTTTCTTTTACTGGGGTGTTGGTTTTTCATAACCGTTCATGCAGGGACGTGGGAACTGTGTGAATACTGGGAGACTGAGTGTCTAAGGAAATTGCTTTGTTGACTTGCGGTTAGCTCGAGGGTGACAAACCGAAGTATGTTTGTTCCTGGCTGTTTTGGTTTGCTTAGAGGTAGAAAACCCAGCATTGGGCTGTGACTGCCCTGTTTGAAGCAATTGGTCCTGATTTGGCACTCTCAGTTGATCCCGCCAAGAACCAATGGTACACGCACACCTAAAGGTAAGGAATAGTGTCCCTAGCCTCTGTTTGTCAGAGGATGGAGATGGATGGCAGGAGAGAAATCACTTGATCATTGCCTGTTAGGTTCACTCCCTCTGGGGCACCTGGCATGGCCACTATCGGTAGACAGATACTGGGCTAAATGGACCTTTGGTCTGACCTGGTACAACCATTCTTATGTTCTTAAATATGTGGCCAAACAAAGGAAGAAACAAGTACTCACCCAGACAGGAAGGAAGGCAGCTACGTACCAACTGCCAAAGAAATTAACCAAATTGTGACCAAAAACAATGGAAGCCCTATTTACATACACATCAGTAGGGAGAGGGGAAGCCTACCCACAGGAAGGGAAGAACAGCATGAGGACACCCTGAATCTGGGGACAAAACAGTGAGTTTGGGAAGACATTAGGAAAGAGAGAGAGAGAAGAAGCCATCTTGGCTTCCATCACTGAACAGACAAGAGGACAGAGCTCTTGCAAGCTGATTAAGATGGTCCTTCAACCAAGGAGCTTAAAGTCTCTGGGAACTGAATATAGTTGAGAAACCTGCTTAGGCAAAAGACCCTTCACTGAGAAAGACAAAGGAAACTAGCACCTTGTAGTTCTAAGAAAGTTAGCCATGGCCGGAGGGAAAAAAGATTGGTGAGAAATCTACCTTGAACCAAGGCTGTAGCTTGTCTTACCCATTAGAAAGTGTATTTTATTTGCTAGTAACCATTTTGTGTTTATCTCTTATACCTGAACTCACTTAAAACCTCTGTTAATAAACTACTTTTACTTTTAATCTGAACGAACCCTGTACTGTTTGAACTGAAGAGATTGTTAACTCCAGTTAAAGCACCCAGCTGCTCTGCTTTTGTCTCTTCAAAAGGAGCAACAGACCTTATTATTCCTCTGAATGTTCCAGGAGAGGTCTGCACATTATAGGGCAGATGGGTTTCTGGAAATTCGGGACTGGGGGTGTATTGGGGTCACTCTGCAAGTAGTAACTAAGGCTGGTGGAAACCTCGGTGAGGCTGCTCTGCTGTAGGTAAAGCACAACACATGACACTCAGAGAACTGCATGCTTGCCTGCTGGCTGTTGGTGTCCAGCCTGTGACACAAAGCAGCAGAGCATTTAAAACTCCCTGGGTTACAGGGCAGGTGGTGACAATCTCTCACTGGTCTGAATCGAAGCCCTAGAATGTGACATCTTCAGATTCCAAAGTATTACAAACACTGGCCCCAACCTGGACACCACTGGTATCAAGGAGAGATCCGTCACTGGATTCAAAGGGAGCAAGAGAGCGCCCCATTGTCAAATTAGTGCTTACCAGAGCCCTGGGATGTAGGTAAGTATTGTTGCCCCCAGGCTGACAGATGAGGAAACCAAGGCAACAAGGTTAAATATTTTGACCCTGCTGCTATCACCAACCCAAGGCTGTGCCTAAAATAGTACAATCTAGCCCTTAGCAATTAAAGAAACAAAAGGCAATGGGATATCACCACCACACAGATGGCTATTCCCACACCTCTGCTCTGGCCCACAGCTGAAGCCCCAAGCTGTGAGAAACATTCATCCAAAAGTTTCTGACACCTGTCTCACATGCCATGGTGTTGACAGTTACAGAGTTGCCGATAGGCACTGGGACTCTGGTGATTAGATGGTGTGACTAGTGGACCACCCTATCTAGCCACCTCGGATACCGACCTTTTGGATGATGCTTTGCAGCTTGCCTATTAATTAAGGATTTACAGACATCTCCTCTTTTGCTCAAACATGCTTGCTCAGCAACTCCATATGCTGATGCACAAGCTGCAGCAGCCCCTATGGAAAAGCTCTATAGAATTCATAGAGCATGATGTCTTTTCTACAGGTTTTTGGACCATCCTATAGAATTTAACAGAGAATTACATCCCAGTAATACAATTCCAAAGACAGTTATATATATATAGCGACTGGATAGCGTAGTGGTTAAGAGCGCCGCCCTTTGATACGGGAGACCGCCCTTTGATACGAGAGACCGGGTTCAAATCCCGGTTGGTACCCAACTTTCCAGTAGGGGTCCTTGGGCAAAAGACCCCCTAATGCTTCACCTGCCTACCTCAAAATATGAGAGTGACACAAACTAGGAGAGTCATGCCGGCTCGGACGTTGCCCGGATTAACAAGGTCCGCGCCAGATGCTGAGGAACCAGGACAATCTGACGATAAGTGGGCT
>NC_133774.1:15076356-15177088 GCF_003597395.2 Chelonoidis abingdonii
AACTGTACCATTTCAAGCTACTCCTCTACATGGATGAACACAGCTTTCTATGCTACGAACTGAACGCCATGATCAATGCGACTCGCTCCCACTCCCACTGACGCGAATCTCCAGTACCGAGGATATGGATTAGTCATTCGGACTGGATGAATAGATAGTGGCCGGACTGGTAGCTGACGGTAGAGGAACGGTAGTCAGACTGATGGGAGCTGGACAAACTTTTTTAACCAGCGGCGCCACAATAGCGACATACAGACCCAGCTACATAGTCACTTAGGCGTCCCACCGTTTCACTGGAAACCATTGATGAGGAGGCAAGGAAAGACCGCAACATCCAGTAAATCACCAAATGTGACAGGTCTAGAAGAGCCAGTCCGCTGGAGACAAGATTCACGCCATCAACAGATATATGCCCTGCCAGGTCATCAAGATACCCTGCTGGATATAGTGAGCTAGGCCATAGAGGAGGACCATGGAGGCTGGCTCCAATATGATGGAACCCGTACGTCACTTCACCCCTGCACGGAAAAGGTATTCCACCACAAGCTCCAACACCCAGCAGACTGTTATCACCGCCGGAAGGCAAAGGCGGGGGACGATTGTAAGGTGAAGCGATCATAGCACCGTGTCCCTGGATGAAACCGAACTAACAAGGAGATATATCCACGTAGATGGCCCCTCAACGATGAGCTCTGATGAATGTTTGAGGCAAGCAGCAGACTATGGGAGGAAGACCAAGAGTAAGATAGTGCCATGGAAGACAAGACCATGCATGGTGACTGTACCATCGACAGATAGTTTGAGTGTGCTGCATTGGCAATAACTACCCGTGGCTGGAAAGGGGCTGGCCTAAAGAAGACAAAGCACGTGACGGCACTGATCTAAGCCAGCACAGGAACAAGAGCACTGAGCCACCAGATCCCAATTGCGCAGGGGTTCTACCACACTAGAGACAACCCAAACGGTGAGCAGACTGCTGCAGCGATGGACCTTCAGTAGACAGTCCAACACATAGTGGAGGATGTACGACTGCAGGCCAGGTACAGCATCCACTCGAACGGCTAACACGTGGTGGACATTGATGTACTAGGAAATCTGCATCCAAGCGTATGGGCTAGAACCTGCCCACGACAGATGGGAGAATTTCCACGTCAAGAGGTTGTGGAGAATAGCCGGGCATAGATATCTGTGGGGACGATCGCAGATCAGGACGGAACGTGCGGTTAGCAATCAATCAGACATAGTAGGTCAATGAGAAAGGAGGCGAGGTACAGCGCGCAAGGTGGGTGATAGATTATTACCAGTTATGCCAGGAGCAGTCAAAATCCGAAGATAGGAATATGAGAATCTGGAAGAATGTACTACAGGCCTGAAAGGAATGTGGCAAAGTGAAGGCCAAGTGGTTCCATGGTCGTGGTAGGAGGCACTCGGGGCTGTGATCCTAAGCTGGGTGATGGCTCAACAGATCCAGGATAGCAACAACAGGAACAACATCAGAGCTCTCTGTCCAGAAGAGTGCAGTGCTAGGAACAGCTAAGATACTGCGCAGAACCCTCAAACTCCCAGGCCTCTGGTAGAGGACCCAAGGTTGAGGAAGACACATACCACCCATGGGGTGAGAGGGGAATTTATATATATATATATATATATAGACACACACACACACCACAGAAAGGATTCCATGCTTTGTTAAAGAAATGCTATAGAATCTTCAGAGTCATTTTGTAGAACCCTAATACATTTCTGTATGAGTGGGTTGGTTTCACCCTTATTGAGTTTTATAGGGCTTCTCCATCACAGCACACTTCAAACCAGGTTCTCTTGATGAATCTAAAGAGCAGCTCATTCATGTGGCAGGGTTGGTTTAGATTCTGGTTCCTGACCTCTCCCACCTCAAACCAGAGGGCATAACCAGTAATACTCAGATGAAAGTAACCAGAGTAAAGTTTGGGTTGAATATCAAAGGGAAAGAAGTCCTGTTCTATTGCACAGTGGAATATTCTTGCAAGGGAAGTCATGCATATCCCATCACTTAGCTGAGATATTTAAAATGATGCTAGACAAAGTGCCAAGAAATGTACTGATGGGAACTAGCCAGGGATGTGAGGGGAGAATCTCAAAGACTGATAGGTCTTTCACATCTCTATTGTGATTCTGCACTCCAGACTTCCAGAACAGGTATCCTGAACCCCAAAAGCTCTGGAAAAACAAATCAAGCATTTTCTCTCTAAAAATAGTAATTAAGAACTTGGCCCTCTCCCACTAACACCAATGGGAATTTTGCCATTGACTTTAGTGAGAGCAGGATCAGGCCCTAAACTGCCTGAGATAATTAACGTTTGCCACAAAAAAATCACATGAAATATTTCTTTTTACTTAGCAGTCCCTTGAGCTTCATCCACAGGAAGGAGTGTGAATGGTTTTTACAATCATGCTTTAAGTGTGCAGGGAAGTATGCAGGGGGTGACTCACTGCTCGCACCACCTTGCGGCCAGGTGTGGTGCAGCAGCTCTTCTCCTCCCCCTTGCCCCCAACCTCTGGCTGAATGTCTTCTGCCGATGGGCACTCCGCCTCTCGGGTGGTCTCTCTCTTCCTCCAACCTAGCCCTCCAGCCAACTCACTTTAAAGTCTCTCCCCTTCCAGGGTACTCCATGAACAAACAGCAAGGGGAATAATTAATGCATAATAAACTGAGTCAATAAAAAAGAGGGGAATGACGCCCTCTCAAGATGTGTCAGAATGCAGGTCCCTCCCTTCCCTCTGGGGGGAGCCATTGGGCACCGGTCATCTGGGAAGCTCCTGCCTCAGGACTGAAAGGTAGCATCACACAGAGGTTAGGGCACTAGTCCAGGATTCAGGAGACCCACGCTCCTTAATTTGCCACAAACTCCTTGTGTGACCAGGGGCACGTGACTGAGTCTCTCTGGGGCTCAGTTCCCCTTCTGTAAAATGGGGATAACAGGCCTTCCCTCCCTCACAGGAGCACTGGGAGGATAAATACATTCAAGACTGCGAGGTACCAAATACTATGACACAGTGGGCCTGTAACAGGGTGGCTTGCCTTGCGCTGGAGAGCCTGGGGCCATGCCAACCCCGATTAAAGAATGAGTCCCACCTGAGGGGAATCAGACCATTTCCTGGAAAGAGCAGGAGGTGGCTGCTGTAAGGAGGGAAGCGGGGAAGCTCAGGATGCTGTAGTGACACTAGCCTGAGAGAGGCTCCTGCAGGGAAGACCCGAAGACCTCCTGAAGCTAGGAAGGGCTGGGAGTAAGGAACCCTGACCAGACCAGAACGGGGAGCTTGGCCTATGCTGAAGTGAAGACTTTTGTTTAGTTTTGAACTTTAAGTTACTAAACCATATCCCCAGGAGGGCTGTTGTGACTGAACCCAGTGTCAAGTTTGTTTGGGGATCCAAGAAAGGAAACTTGAGGTGAAAGACTGCATGCACAGCTGCCCTGAGGCCACCAGGGGGTGCCATGCGGCGGCCACTTGTCTATAGGGCCATATAAGTACCTTAGAAAGATACCTGGGAAAATTCCGTGTTTCTGCGTATTATTTAAGATTTCCTGACTCAAGATGGATCCTTATCGAAGAAGTGCTGAATTTTGCTTGGGTCACACATGAAGGCTTTACCTCCTAACCAGTTATTAAGGAACCAGGTTTTCCATTTTGTGGGAAATTCTGCAATTTCAAAAAATTTTCTGTTCCACAACAGAAGAAAAAATTTCCCACAAAATGAAGTATTTTTTTTTAATTTGGGTCAATCAAGTTGTTTCATTTTGATAAAATGGAAACATTCCCCTCCAATTTCAACTTTATATTAAAAAATTGTCTCAAAAAGTCACTTTGAGACAAAAAATTGAAACATTCTCTTCTTAAAATGTTGAAATGGGACATTTCAACATTATCAAAACACCGCCTTTTGCCAAAATTGACATTTTAAAAAAATGTTTCAATTTTGACCCAACCCCCCCCATCCTCCATTTTGGATCTTAAAAGCATTTTGATGAAAAAATCCTAGGCAGCTCAATTTGTAAGCCTCGTTTCTGCAAGTTACTGTGGAAGGCACTGCTGGAAGGACAAGCTGTACCTGAACAGCTACGTAAAGATGAGCAGAGGTTAGGGTTGGGAATGTGTAAGGTTATGCTTTATCCTCTGCACTATCCAGGATAGTGTGGACCTCCAGTCCTGTGTGGACCTTCTCCCACACTTACAAGTCTGTGGGTAGAGACGAGTAGTAGGGTGTGTAAAATATGGGCCTATCTGTGCTCAAATGCAGTCCTTGGCATGCATGAGGGCTTAGCTATGTGTTACCTCTGAGCCTCTTCCTGCTACTATGTGGGAGTAACTTGGCAGCTACACATCTCATTAATACAGGATTAAGTTCCCTGTGCTGCTTATCCATTTTCACTTTGCGCTGATACATGCAACACCCTGCACCTGTACCAGGGAGGGTCAAGCCCATAATCTCTACCTTACACACCTGGTCACAAGAAGAGGCAGAACTATATTGCATCTAATCTCCTTTTCATGAAATCTTACTTTTAGGATCTTTACTTCACAGTGTTATTCTGGATCACCCCACCCCCTCCCTGCTATGTTTTAAATCAGTGGTTCTCAACCTGTTCCTTACCTAGCCAGGATCCCCCTCCCATCTAACACAGGAAGGGCACGGTCAAGGGAGTCATGACACCTAGGCTGAGAACCCATGTTTTAAATCTTCTCTGTGCTTCTATGTGATCTGTCTTTGTACATGCCTTAAACACCAAAAACTGGAAATGTCTCAAGTCTGGAAATACTTCTACCCTGTAAAAATATATTTATATACGAAGAGAAGAGTTGGCCTATGACCTGAAAATAACCTCTCAATTTATTTTGACATGGAGTTCACTCTTAATATACTGCTGTCATTCGTGGGGAACAATTGTTATATTAATCACCAGATTTGAAGGCACAGGAAAAAAACTATCTCAGCATTCGCACGGCAGAGGAAGTAAGAACCTTATTTATTTGCCAGCAATCATATATAATAAATATCATTTTTCCAATAATTCCCCCCAACACACGTGTGCAAACATATCAAGCCTTGATGGATTTGTGAGGCTTCTAAGTGATGGGAACAGTCCAGCACTGACAATCAAGGATATTGTCTAGCAACCTCTACTCATGTGAGTAATCCTCTCGCCTGTGATCTCAGTCAGCACCCAAATGCCACGTGCTAGGTTGTAAACAGATTGGAAGAGTTGCAGAGTTGGGCTTCTCAGTTCCACCATGTGGGCATGATTTCAATGGGGCTATACTGAATATGAGTTACTGGTATTTGAATCTGGCTCAAAGACTCACAGTAAAATCCTAACTCTTTCCTACTGCAGGAAATATAAATAAAGAGCCCTGACTATTATCAGTGTCCATTTCCTGTTTTAGCCTTCCTGTGATAGCACCACATATTTGGTTTGTTTTTTAATAGTGTAATTTTCTCCAAATGAAAGCACACTGCACCAATTGATGAAACCGTGAAAAATGGACATTCCAACCACACGAATGTCCACTCACCTGGATTTATAATTAAGGGTCTGATCCAATAAGAAAACATGCCTGCCTCTTGCAATGAGACCCTTGACCAGGGCTGCAGGAGATCTGAAGCACTGATTCATCTCCTTTCCCCACTCTAGATTGCGCCACTAAGGATTTTGCTCAGAATTGAGGACTAAGACTAACTTCCACGTTTATATAGCAGTTTTCATAGTAAGATGCTTCACAGACTGTGGGCTCCATTCCTTGCTGATTTACTCTCTCATCTTGTGATCTCTATTTACTTGAGGCCACACTGGGTGTAGGTTAGTTCAGAATTTGGCCTGATGTCTACACTAATTGCATTATCCACCATTTAAGTGCAGCCACCTCTGGAGCGGAATAGGTGAGGCATAATGCAACATGACAGTGCTTTTAGGAGATGAAAATGAAGAAGAATTTATGCAATTGAATCTTTACAAAGAATGTAGCTGTATGTCTCCTTTCCCTCTCCTGTCTTCTTCTCTTCTTTCTTTGGGTCTCTCTACAGCTTCTTTTTGGAGGTTGGGGACAGAGAACAGATTTCTTCCCTTTGGGTCTTTCCTCCCCATGTATTCTGTGTCTTTGGCTGATGCCCTCCCACTGATGGATAACCTCAAAACCTTAGTTCCCACAGTATTTAATGAGAGACAGGTTAAATCAATTCTCACCATTCAACTAAACAACTTTGAAACTAAGTTGGTCATTCAACTAGTAAATAATTAATGCCAGGAAAAAATAATGACCTGATCCAAGATATGCAGACTAGGAATGGAACACATTGACTGACCACAACCATGTTAGGAACAGCTGCTGTTCTCCTCTGTTCAGTTAAGGCTGAAAACTCACCAGATTTTGTTTGCTGTACAAGGTCGGGCCTGGGTGGTTCTTAGCTAATAGTCCAACAGAAAACCCAAGGAAGTGCAGGAAATCATACCTCTGATTTAACAAGCATGAGTTGAAATACTAATGCACCAGCATAGCATCTGAAAGGGTTATGCTTTGGTGGAGATGCTACCTTTTGGGGGAGCAGTCAAATGGAGACCATGACCACTCGTGGTAATGAAGTTGCCATGGCAGCTACTCACTTCAATGCAACTATTTTCACGAGTAATGACTTAAAAGATCTACTTGCTAAGCAGCTCTTGCATTCTATGCCAGAAGTGACTATTTCAGTGGTGGGTGAAGAGATTCTTCATGCATAGTTTGTAATGCACTTTGAAATTAAGGGCACTATAAATGCGGGACATCACTAGTATTACTGTATGATGTCTGTTAAGATTTCATCCAAATTGGAAATGGCCCCAGACCATAATAGAGTATCAGTGGGCTCTAACAGGGTGTTTGTCAGTTGCATTAGTATGTATCCACTCCGCAGCTAAATTGTGGTACTGACGTAAAACACATGAAATCCCTTTTCCCCATAGCATCAATGAAAGGTCAGCAGTAATCTGCACCCAAACAAATGTATCTTATGCATAATGGGAGTTTGCACAAAGATATAATTTTAATACCTCCTTCAAGCAATTTTAGCCAACGCTGAACTTCCTCTATCAGTAAGGAGAGATTGTTCAGAACCTTAAATGGAACAGAAAGGATATTAAGTTTCCATGTCTTGGGGTGTTTCCCTGTTTGTTTCCTAAAAATATCTTCCATGGATCACAATGGGTTTCCATTAGCAAACTGAAAATCAGGGATGTTTGCGTCATGAGCCCACAGGTGACAAAAGTTCACAGGTAAGCACCAAAAAGGTGACCTTAACAGAGGGTATTATATTGTGAGGGAGTGGAGAGACACGAAAAATTACAGTAGGGTCATGGGAGCAGGAAGAGGGAAATCAATGAGAGAATATGCTTGATATCCTAGGAGTCTATACAGAAATGCAAGGAGTATGGATGGAGAGTAAACAGGAAGAACTGGAATTATTAGTACTTAAGCTAAATTATGATTTAATTGGTATCAGACTTGGTGGGATAAGTCGGATGACTGGAATATTGGTAGAGAGGGGTATAGCTTGTCCAGGAAGAAGAGGCAGGATAAAAACGGAGGATGTGTTGCATGATACAACAACATAATATACACTTGTTCTGAGGTCCACAAGGAGGTGAGAGGCAGGCCAGCTGAAAGTCTCTGGGTAAAGATTAAAGATTAAAGGGATGAAAAATAGCAGTGATGTCATGTAAATGTCTATTACAGACCACTGAATCAGGAAGAGGAAGTGGATGAGGTATTGCTAGAACAACAGAAATATCCAAAACCCAAGACCTGCTAGTAATGGGGGGCTGTAACTACCCAGATATCTGTTGCAAAAGTAATATGGCAAAACTCAAAGTTTCCAAATAAGTTCTTGGATTGTACTGAGGATCGTTTTTAGGAAGTAAATAGGGGGGATGGCCATTTTAGACTTGATTCTGACCAACAGGGAGGAATTGAAGAAAATCTAAGGGAAAAAGGCATTCAGGAGAGCTGGCAGTTTCTCAGTGAAATCACATTAAAGGCAGAAATCCAAACCATCCGGATGTGAAGGAAAGCTAGGAAGAAGCCAACATGGCTCCTTCAGGAGCTTTTTAATGTCCCTGAAAAAATCGGGAAGAAATCCTACAGAAAGTGGAAACATGGGGAAATTGCTAAGGAGGAGCACAAAAGAATAGCACAAACATGAGGAGACAAAATCAGAAAGACTAAGGCACAAAGTGAGTTACATCTAGCAAGCGACATAAAAGGCAATAAGAAGAGGTTCTTTAAATACATTAGAAGAGAGATGAAGGAAAGTGTAAGTCCTCTGCTTAGCAAGGAAGGAGAGCTAATAGCTGATGACATCAAGAAAGCTGAGGTGTTTAATACCTATTTTGCTGGAGCCTTCACTAAAAGGGTTAATGGTCACCAGATACTCAACAATTAATCTTAACAACAAGGGGGAAGGAATGCCAGTCAAAATAGGGAAAGAACAGGTTAAAGAATGTTTAGGTAAATTAGATGTATTCAAGTTGGCAGGGCCTGATGAAATTCAACGTACGGTACTTAAGGAACTAGCTGAAGCAATCTCGGTACCATTAGCAATTATCTTGAGAACTCAGAGGATGGGTAAGGTGTGAGAGGACTGGAGACAGGCAAACATAGTATCTACCTTTAATAAGGGGAACAAAGAAGACCCCAGGAATTATAGACCAATCAGCCTAACTTTGAAACTGGAACAAATTATTAATCAATTTGGAAGCACCTAGAGGATAACAGGATTAAGGAACAGCCAGCATAGATCTATCAAGAACAAATCATGCCAAACCGCAACTTAATTTCCTTCTGTGACAGGGTTGCTGGTCTAGTGGATGGGGGAAAAGATGCAGTTTCCTTCATAAGCAAACTAGGGAAACGTGGTCTCGATAAAATTATAAGATGGGTGCACAATTGGTTGAAAGGCCGTACTCAAAGAGCAGTTATCAATGGTTCACATTCAAACTGAGAAGGCGTTATTTAGTGGGGTTGGTCCTGAATCCAACCTACTCAATATTTTCATTAGTGACTTGGACAAGTGAATATGCTTATGAAATCTGCAGGTGACATCACGTTGGGAAGATTGCAAGCACTTTGAAGGACAGGATTCGAATTCGAGAAGACCTTGACAAATTGGAGAACTGGTTTGAAATCAACAAGATGAAACTCAATAAGTGAAGTACTTTGCAGTTATCCTTTGGAAAGGAAAAAAAAATCAAATGCACAGCTACAAAATGGGGAATAACTGGCTAGGTGGTAGTACTACTGAAAAGGAGCTGGGGGTTAGAGTGGCTCAAATGCTTAATGTGTGCCAGGACTGAACCCTGGCACCTCTGGGTTTGCCATGTCAGTTATGAAAGTAAAAAAACTGCTTGCACCCTGGCACCTCTTTCATTACAAATTAAGCACTGAAGGGATCACAAATTGAATACGAGTCAACAGGTGTGATGCAGTTGCACAAAAGGCTAATATTTGGGCTCATATTTTTAGGCGTGTATGAACAGGAATGTCATGTGTAAGACACTGGAGGTAACTGTCATGCTGTACTTGTTACTGATGAGGCCTCAGCTGGAGTATTGTGTGAACACTACAGTTTAGGAAAGAGGGAGAAATCAGACAGAGTCCAGAGGAGAGCAACAAATTTGATAAAAGGTTTAGAAAACCTGCCCTATGAAGACAGGTTTAAAATAAACTGAGCATGTTTAGTCTTGAGAAAAGATGACTGAGTGGATACCTGATTAGTTGGCTCTACCAAATTCACAGACACGAAAAACGCATCATGGACCGTGAAATCTGGTCTCCCCTTGTGAAATTGGTCTTGTGTACTTTTGCCCTATACTATACAAATTTCACCAGGTAGGATTTCTCAAATTGCGGGTCCTCACCCAAAGGGGAGTTGCAGGAAGGGGTTACAAGGTTATTTTCGGACCAATGCAGTATTGCCACCCTTATTTCTGCACGGCCTTCACAGCTGGGCAACTGGAGAGCAGCAGCTGTTGGTTGGGCACCCAGGTCTGAAGGCAGCACGCCGCCAGCAGCAGCGCAGAAGTAAGGGTGGCAATATCATACCAGGCCATCCTTATTTCTGCGCTGCTGCTGGCGGTGGCTCTGTTTTCAGAGCTGGGCTCCTGGCCAGCAGCCCCCACTCTCCAGCTGCCAGCTGTCAACTTCAGCAGTGCAGAAGTAAGAGTAGCAGTACCGCAACCCCCCCTACAATAACCTTGCGATCCTCCCTCCAACTCCTTTTTTGGGTCAGGATCCCTACAATTATGACACTGTGGAATTTCAGATTTAAATAGCTGAAATAATGAAATTTACTATTTTTAAAATCCTATAACCATGAAATTGACCAAAACGAATCATGAATTTTGTAGGGCCCAGTTACTGTTTACTCTTCTTGTATGTTAAGGGATGCTATAAAGACAGCTGTGTTCAATTGTCCTCAGTGTCGACTAAAGATAGGAGAAGTAGAAATGGGCTTAATATCTGCAGCAAGGGAGATTGAGGTTTGATATTACCTTATAGTTGGAGAGTTTAAGTTCTGGAACAGGCTTCCAACAGAAGTTGTGGAATCCCCATCACTGGAGATTCTTAAGAACATATTAGACCAGTGGTGGGCAACCTGCAGCCTGTCAGGGTAACCCGCTGGCGGGCCACGAGACAGTTTGCTTACAGCCACCCACAGCTCCCAGTGACCACGGTTCGCTGTACCTGGCCAATGGGAGCTGAGGAAAGCAGTGTGGGGCTCAGGGACGGGCTGCCGCTTCCTGCAGCTCCCATTGGCCGGGAACAGCGAACCGTGGCCACTGGGAGGTGCAGGTGGCCATGCCTGTGGATGGTCATTGTAAACAAACAGTCTCACAGCACGCCAGCAGATTACCCTGATGGGCCACAGGTTGCCCACCATTGTGTTAGACAGAAACCTGTCAGGGATGTTCTAGCTTTACCTTGTCCTATGCCAGCATAAAGGGCTGGACTTGATGACTTCTTGAGGTCCTTTCTAGCCCTGCGTTTCTATGAGCCTCCCTTGATACTACCAACATACTGTACTGACATTAGAAAAAATTTGCTTTGTGTCTTAATTGAAAGAATTCAGAAGTCAGAAAAATTAGTGCACAGGTCTGATTACATGTGATCCTGAGTACCTCTTTGTTGGTGCTGAGCTGAAGGCAGTGGAAGCTGAAGGCTCTCAGCACCTCACAGGATCAGCCCCAAGGAATTCTACTAGGAAAATACCTGGAAGGGGTAATCTGACAATACAGTAGTACTTTTTTTAGGAGACTAATAGTTGAACGAAAAGGAAAATAAAAGGATCCAATTACTCACTGCTGTAAACCGGTATGAATCCAGGTGCAGCTGAGCACGGGCTATGAAGAAGTTTGACTGGCAGCCAGGCACAGGGGAGATTTGGTATGAGAAGGGGAAAACCAGGAAGGGACTCGACTGGACTTGCATCAAGTTGCTTTTTTGCTGTTTGTCTATCTTGTCTTCTATAATGTAAGCTCTCCAAAGCAGGGACTGCCTTGTAGCCTCTGTTTGTACAGTACCTAGTGCAACGGGGCCCCAAGCTGGTGGGTATCTGCAGGCATTGCCAGAATACAAAAACAATAATTTGGCTGCATTGAATTTGGTCTCAAATCCACTATCCTCTCTTCATATGCCAAATTTCAGCCAAGCTTTCCCTTCTTGGAACTATGCTGCAGATCTCTATGGTGTATCCCGCATGCTATTTAATTTAGCTTCACTGGCACCACAAACCACACAAGCGTTGCCAAAGTGTAAAAAAGGGACACACCCCTCTGTTCCCCCAAACCAGCATGTGTCAGAGGTAAGTACAATGCACTCAGGATAGGGCTAGGAACCAGGGTCAATCTCCAGCTGCTGTCAATTGTCAAAACTCCATCAATGGAGCAGTGACAGTTTGCATGAGCTGAGGATTTACCCCAATGTGTTTGGGGTTTGATCCATTCCTGATCTAGCAGCAGATCTCTACATCACACAGTGCAGTTTCTCTCCAGTCTCAGAGGGCCAGGCAGTTCTAATCATATCACTTTTGGATTAAAAGTCTCTTGTGATTCTTGATAAACTCAGGAAACTTCTTCCTCACACACTCCCCCTTAAGTCTCGATTCAGCAAGGCACACAGGCACAGGCTTAACCTGAACTTTGAATTCAATGGGATTTAAACATGGGTTTAAGTGCTTTGTGGACATGGTGTTTTATTTCTGACATGGCATGTACCACACATGCATGTATGCAACTCACTGCAATGGAAGATTTCCTTGGGGACGGAGTGCAGAGCAGTCATTAGAAATCTCAGAGGTGCACAGATCACTTAGGGAAGAGAATTTTGCCTTTAGTGTTTCCTGCTTCTTGTGTCAGTTGCAGACTAGATTAAACCAAACAATATTTCTCAGCAATAACACCCAACTCCACTGCCAAGAGTGCAGATCCCAATCCAGGGGGAATTTAGAGGCTGACCATTAAGTATCAGAGAACAGTGCACATCATTTTCAAAATAATTAAAATTAATTAAAAGCTAACCCACAACGTATTCTTCCTTGCTGCTCTTGAAACTACTCCTGGGAGCAGATGAGGGCGAAAACATCTTTTTTATCATAAAAGTAACAGCTCAGAAGTTGACATTTCTTTAAAATATGTCTTTAATATCAAAATAAAATAAAAGTGGCTGCATTCCCTAGCGTGCTGACAGGAATGACACTGTATCTCCCTCTCCTTCAGTCTCCTCAACAGGATGGGAAGGAACATTTTTCTCAGAAATTACATTAGGTTGTTCAGATCGAATGGCAGAAGCACATGGCCCTGGGATTGAGAAAGAATTTTTAGCTCATTCTCTCTACTGTAGCTTTACCCATCTACCTTTGGCACTTACATGGCATCCATTGCCATAAAGTCTGAGCCTTCCACTATACCCCTGTGAGGTGGGGAAATGGGGATCATAGCACTTCCCTTAACGTAGAGCAGGCCTTCGGCACACAGATACTCAAAGATCTGCCAAGGTCACACGGGAAGTTTGTTGCAGAGCAGAGACTTGAATTTAGGTTTCCCCAAGTCCTAAGCTAGTGCCATAACCACCGGACTATCCTTCTTTTGTGACTCTGTCTGAGTGCCTAGGCTATAAAGGAAGGACTTAAAGGTTTTACACACCCAGTATCCTGCCCCACAAATGATCTACGGGTAACAAGAACCAGTTTCCAAGAATATTTTAGGGCCCCCAGCCAGTTTTTTGTGTTTTTAAAAAAAAGACTGATTAGTACCTACAGGCTTTACCTTTATATTTGGCTGGCAGTTATTTTAATTATGACCTATTGCTATTAAATGCATCTATTAACTGTTATTTCAATTGTATAAAGGTCACTCACACAGGACTCAGCCTGTCTAATCTGGAGGTAGAAAAAAAATGTGTAAGTGCAACTGATATGGGGTTTTTATTTAAAATGACAGACCTGATGTGGTGGGTCGTGGATGATGTGGTATCACATGGGCAATCCAGAGACATGACTCCTGTCTTGAGGCCTAGAGCTGGGTGTGCACCACAGTTGTCATTTGCACTCACTGCCTGGCAAGATGTAGCTCATTTGTAGCATCTGGCAAAGATTGGGCTCTAGGTCCCTGAGAGGCACGAGGGTCCCAAAATTCAGGCTGCAGTCTGAGCCCAAACGTCTGCACCACAGTTAAACAGCCCCTTAGCCCAAGGCCTGCGAGCCTGAATCGGCTGACACAGGCCAGTAGTGGTTAGTTGCAGTGTAGACATACCCAGAGAGTGCTGATCAGTATCTAGCTGACAAATAATGAAGGCACCTGCTCATCATCATAAGAAATATTGCCCTGCAGGAGATTAAAACTGCACTGCAAAGTAGACATGTTGTACACTTGCCTCTAATGATTGCAGCTGCTTGGGAAGTCAGTCACAGCCATAGAAGCAGGGCAGGTGCAACCATTTAGGCAAACTAGGCAGCTGCCTAGGGCGCCTAGTGGATAGGGGCACTTAAAAGCCTGCTCAGGGAGGTGGAGTGGAGGTCAGCTGGGGTGCGGGGAGGGCTGCCCACAATAACGGAGGGGTGCACACAAGGGAACCGCTCCCTGCCCCAGCTCACCTCCACTCTGCCTCCTCCGCTGAGCACACAGCCCCCACTCTAAGTCTCCTTCAATCGGCGCTGCAAGCCTGGGAGGGGAGGAGAATTAGAGCGACGCCGGTGCTCAGCGGAGAAGGCGGAGCAGAGGAGAGCTGGGGCGGGCTCCCCGGGTGGTGTTAGCTGCCGTGGAGGGGGCAGGGTTAGCTCCCGCAGGAAAGGGCTCCCCAGACGGGGTTAGCCGCTGCCAGGGGGTCGTCTCCCCAGGTGAGGTTAGCTGCTGTGGGGGGGGAGGAGAGTCTCCTTGGGGGGAGAGGAGTCTCCCCAGGTGGGATTAGCTGCCACATGGGGGCTTCCCAGTCAGGGTTAGTTGCTGTGGAGGTGGGCTCCCCGGGCGGGGTTAGCTTCCGCGGGGGGAGGAGGGTGTCTCCCCGGGTGGGGGGCTGGGTTAGCTGCTGCAGGAGGGGCGGAGTTAGCTGGGGGAGAGTGGCACAAGGTGGAAGTTTCGCCTAGGGTGCGAAACTTCCTTGCACCGGCCCTGCATAGAGGGGCACATGCAAATACTGTATTGTCCAGGAGCTAACAGCCAGAGTAGAAGGAAAGAAGAGGGAACTCTTATATTCACACATGCATACTCAGAGACTAGGGCGAGGAGGAAATATGAGAAGCTATCTAACAAAAAAACCCACCCATAACCTAACATTTTTCTCAGCACCTCTTCTCCTCAGTTCAAATTTTCCAGCCCATTTGACCTCTGGCCGCACAAATATAAATTGCTGAATAGTGACTATACTACGTTATGCGGTGGTGCTTAACTAAGCCTGTTTAAAAGCCTGACTCTACAAAGTGCTAAGTGTCCTCCACTCCCATTGAGAGCAATAGGAGTCCAGGTGCTCAATAACTCGCAGCCCAGGCCCCTCCACAGATGATTGATTGTCAAGTACTGGAACATCTCTGCAGAAGACACACAGGCAGCGAAGTCTTGTCCTCCAAGGATAGCGTTTGTCACCTGGAAGCAAACTAAGTTAACATGCAGAAAGGAAACTGAAAGCTCCCAGAGATTGGGAGTTCAGCCTTGCCTCCCCCCAATGGGGAGGCCAATCTTCCAAAAGGCATGCTTCCCCCACTCTTATAATCTTTGCCCTGAGGGAAATGAAGCTGAAGTCAGTCTCTTGTTCACCCAGGAGCAAGCAGTGTCCTTGAATCCTGTGTCCATGCCAACACTTGATGGCCCTCCATCCACTTAAGAAAGGCCAAACAAGAAACAAGGATGTTTAAAATCACTTTTCACCAGCCAAAAACATCACGCACGTGCATGCACCCCATATTTCACACAGTACTGAGAACTGACTATAACTTACTGTCCATATACCAAGCAACTGCTCTGCATCTCTTCAAGAATGATCTCAGGGGTTGCAGCTGGTTTATTACAAAGGGGAAGTAAGTTGGCAGTTTGGTAGACACATAGACGTGGAGGCATTTTCCACCCTTTGGGCCAGATCGAGGTCCCAGTTACGTGCTATAAATATGGAGTATCTCCAATGACTGCCACAGAGTCACTCAGGTATCTCAGAACTGAGTCTCTCTTGCAATGGCACAATTCCGACTAATAGCAACTCACCACTGACTTTGAAGGGGTTATTATTTCAAATACCTTGGGGCGATGGACATCAGAACCTAGCCCTAAAGCATTATTCTCTCTCTCGACTTCACTGACTAGTTTCAGTGTCTAAATTTTAAGCAACTATGGACCCTTACAGTGAAATATTTGCACAAGACCATAATTAATAGCAATAATGAATTTGTATTACAGCAGCTCCCCAAATCTCCAAGCAGGATCAGGACCCCATTGTGCAAGGTGCTGTACAAAAACAAAGGAGAGAGTCCTGGCTTCATAGATTTCCTAATTCAACAACTATTTTCCCCTCTCCCCCGTTTCCCAAGCAGCTCTAACATGTATGTGTGCATGTATATTAAAGAGAACCTGAGGTGCTTCCCTCTCCTTTCTCCTCTGACAAGAACATATCTGCACTTGCTTCTTCTATGCTGCAATATGGTTTCACATTCAGAGGAAATGCTTACAGGCCAGTATACACCATGTTTTATAAGCTACAGTATACAATTCAGCCTCTTGAGAAGCAATATTTTCTCCACTGACTGGCAGGGTCTTGTTGTATACACTTTACATTATTCCATACAGAGACCCATACATTGCAACACAACTCAAATGTCACACGGGACAAATGTCTTCAGTTATGGTTACAAATTGGCCTAGTGACTTGTCTCAGTGAGAACTAGTTATTCATCATAACATTCAGCTTTTGGTTCACTTGGCATTTCTTTTCCCTACCGTGTGGCTTGTTGTGCATCTTTTTCTTCCCATGTACTATGTGTGTAAAACAGGACCATCATACAGCGGCTGGGTGAGAAGAGAGAGATCTATGCACAGTTTTTACTACCAAGTCATAATCCGCCAGCATGAAGGCTGGATTATAAACGTCTTGTTTTGAAGTTTCCGACATGAGACAGAACAATCGGGGAATTATGCTTGGAATAAGTGATAAAACTCCTGGATACGCCTCGATTACCATAAATGGATGAAGCACCTCTTGATGTCAATGTGAGTTGCGCCCTTGTAACTGAGAGTAGATTCTGGATCACTGCCTTTCAAGAGTGACTAACACAAAGTGATGTGCTGCGGGCATTTTAACAGGTTACTCATAAAAAAAATAAAGAAGAAAAAATGGTCCCCTAAGTGAGAGACCATCTCCCAAGGGTGAAGATGCATAGAAGGAAAGGGCAGGGAGGGGGAAAATCCATCAGTGACATGAAAATCATCCCAATCTGCATTTTAGCCGTGTAACAAAGTTTTAACGAGGAGTTCCCCACAGATCCCCTTCTGCACATTGCTGCTTAAGCCCCTTTCCTACTACTCCAACCAGCCTACTGGGCTAGTAACATCTGTTGCTTTAATGAATATTTTCAGCCACTGTAACATTTTTAAATGGAGACTCTTGGATCCATGCGAATGTACATACCATAAGCCTAAAAATGGGACAGGGTGAATTATTTACCAGGGAGTGGATTCTGGTGGGAAGAAGGAAACAGGAAGTGGGAGGAGGGGAAGAACTGTAAAGGGTGTGGGGGGAGAGTACCGCTGGCTTATTCTTTCAAATAAAGTGTATTTCTTTTTTTTTTTGTTAATTAAAAATGAAAATAAGCAACTGTCTAAAACAAGGCTCTCATGCCCTCTTGGCATTTCCTGCAACAACACCGTGCACTGGAGTGCCACTACCATGGTGATTCACAAGGACCTGACTCAGGACCCAGATCCAGATGAAACCAACTGGACTACTCACATACTTAAAGTTGTGAGTCTACCTGCGTCTGACGAAGTGGGTATTCACCCACGAAAGCTCACGCTCCAAAACCTCTGTTAGTCTATAAGGTGCCACAGGATTCTCTGCTGCTTTCATACTTAAAGTTAAGCATGTTCTTGAGTATTTTGCTGGACAGCGGCCCAGTGAGGGCTGTTTCAGACCCCCATGCCAGAAAGCTTGGTGCCCCTCGATGAAGGGGTATATAAGCTTGTTGGTTCCCCTTGCAGATGCACCCCATATCAGCAGTCCTCAGAGCACTGTTACTACTAGTTTATACAAATGAGTTTGTCTTTGCAGTTACCTTGTCCTTCCCTACCCTCCTGTGGTCATTTGCCTGTTGCACGTGGTCGGAGCCCCGTAGCAGAAGCTCTGACTTTCTTTGGATTGTGAATGTTTCTGTCTATGGAAACTGCAAGACCTGAAATCAATCAATAATTTACAAAGAAGTCATATATCCCAATAGTGAAAGACCAAATGAGCAAAAATAGACACAACAGACAAAGGAACTGCTATTTCCATTTTACAGATAGGGAATTGTGGGCAAAGAAACCACGACCCCAAGTCTGCAAATACTTGTGCACATACTTAACCTGAAGCATTTGAGCAGTCTCACATGGGGCTACTCAGGTGGGTAAAGTCAAGCACGTGCCCAAGAGTTTGCAGGACCAGGGCCTAAGTACAAAGGTCACACAAAAAGTTTGTGCCAGCGTCATGAATTGAACCCATACTTTAAGTCCCAGTCCAGGAGAGAATAATAGAATATCAGGGTTGGAAGGGACCTCAGGAGGTCATCTAGTCCAACCCCTGCTCAAAGCAGGACCAATCCCCAACTAAATCACCCCAGCCAGGGCTTTGTCAAGCCTGACCTTAAAAACCTCTAAGGAAGGAGATTCCACCACCTCCCTAGATAAACCATGCCAGTGCTTCACCCCACTCATTAGGAAAAACTTTCCTAATATCCAACCTAAACCTCCCCCACTGCAACTTGAGACCATTACTCCATGTTAAGCACAAGACCACCCTGCTCACTAAAAAGAGGTGAATGATGCAGATTCAGAAAACTAGTGATAGCAACAACAGCATTAGGTTTAAAAAGAAAAAAAAAGTCACCCCCTTTGTGAGTCTGAGCCTTTCCCCACCATGCTCTTAAACACAGTTCATCTATTATGCCGTGAAAACTCACCCCTTCCTGGTATTTGTGTCCATTAACAGAAATTAAGAAAATTCAGCTCAAACTTTTCCCCAGACTAGGCTGCTCTGGGGGCTCCTCCCTCAAGACTGCTTAGCCTACACCCTAGATCCTCGCTGCTCTCTAAAGCGTAATTCCCATCTCCCTTATATCCAAGCAGAATTACAAGCCTCTTGCACCCGCGAGTCACAGCAGGATCATATTAACATCTCCCAGCAGAATCAAAACCACTTGGCAATGATTCATGTTCACAGGAGAACACTGCCTGACTGCTACAATAAGAGATCCAGCTAGTTTCCCCTTGCCATATAATTAGAGTTGGAAGGACTCGTTTTTAATTGGTAAATGTCAATTTTACTGTACACACATAGACCAATGAAAAAATATTTCCATCAATAATAATCGAAAGTTACAGATAGGTAAAGTAAGAAAAATGCTGCTTGAGAACTTAAGAGTTTGAGTTAACATTCTTTACGTCAGATGTTTTGATATGTGATGCTGATCATTTGTGTTTTAATAGTTAAGCTTTAACTTTTTGAATCTCAACATCTATTGCCATTAATTATTGTCTGACCGCCAGATAGTTTTACCCTCCATAACTTTGCACAGTTGTGAAAATTTAAATTGATAAAATTGGGGAAAAAATGCTTAAAAACACTGATAATCCTTCAAAACGATAAAAGAAAAAAAACCTGAATTCTCCCAAACCTACATATAGTCCCTCAGCACTTTATTTCACTCCAGCTGATTTACACAACCCAGCCAAATTTCTCATTAACTCCCAGTAAAATTTGCAAAAATACATGCAAAAGTCAAAACAACAAACTTCTACGATCCTTTGGCTAAGGACACGAAGATGATAAAACCCCAGCAATTTGTTATCTCTCCCCTTTCATATATTTTTTACAAAGGTTCTTAAGAGGAAATGTTGACTTTGGGGTGGGAAGTCCACCCTAGGTGGGCTGAGAGTGGGTGACGAAGGATTATATAGAAGAGGTGGCTTCCGGACATTTAAATCTTTCAAGTGGTACCAAAGTTTTGCAACAACAACAACAGTGTCCTATTGGTTTTGGGCATTAGCTGGACTCTACTGAAAAACATTATTAATTGTTTGTAATACAGGAATGCCTAGTGGCCCAACCAAGATTGGGGCTCCACTGTAAAAAAACAGTCCCTGCACTGACAAGGAAAGCAGTCAAGACAAAGTGAGGAGACAGAGAGGTGAAGTGATTTGCCCAAGGTCACACAAGGTCAATGACAGATCCACCCAGTCCAATACTTGATCCATGAGGCCACACTGCCTCCAACCGTGAGCATTAACTCTTTGTAAGAAAGTGTCTCGTTTATGAAATTCCCTGGGTTGGTTTGTTGTTTAAATGAGCAACAAAATGTGAGGCTGGTTAGTGCAAAAGGTCTGAAGGAGGACAGCTCTGCTCTGCGAGTTTCTGAAAAGCTGCCAGAGCAGGCTGCCCTCCAAACGTTACTAAATAATTATGCCTCCAAAGCAAAAGTATTAAGCACTCTGCCTTTCCCTGTCCCCTCTGGGTTTCCACATGCCAACCCTACCCACGTATTTAGGTCTTCCCCAGTTCCCTGCTCCCTCCTTCCATCTCTTCTCTATGCTTCCCCTCCTCTGTACACCTGGAATTCCCTAGAGTCTCTTCACCCCTTCCACCGGTTTCTGCTATCCTTCTGGTGCCCCTCTTCCTATCTCTTCCAAAGTCCTCTCTTCCACCCCATCCCAAGACCAGGAAGTCTCATGCTACCCCTTCCAGTACATGTCCCTCTTGGTTCCCTGCCCTTCTTCCATACCCTGTCTTGGACTCTTGCCCTGCCACATTTCCCCCTGCTTTCCTCCCACCTAAGTCCAGCAGCTGGTGCCAGAAGATCAGTTCATAGTCATGAACATCTACACCACAGGTGCTGCTCTTTATACTCATCAAGTTTTCATAGCTTTTTAATCTCCATTCCTATTGTAACCCTTCTGCCCGTCTGAGTTGGCAGCAACAGGGCCGGGTCCAGTATCTAGGGGTTCCGCTTCAATAACGCAATGCAAAACCGGCTCGAGCCCCCACTCAGTGACTGGGACAATTACATACCAACCCCTGGGCACCTCTAAGAGGCAATACTTCCCCTCTCGAAAGCACGGAGCTTCAGTGTAGCAAAATCCTTTTAATAAAGGAGGGAAACAATGCGGCACTATGTTGGGGAAACATCACAAACAGGATTTATAACATAAACCATGAGAAAAACACCCACCCCCAAGTAAGTTTGGCAGTATCCTTTTCCCCTCAGGGTCTTTAGTCCAACAACCCAAAAGATCACCCCAAAGTCCCAAAAGTCCAACACCCCAAAAGTCTCCGTCCCTAGTCAGTGCAGCCCCCGAGTTCAAAAGTTTATCTGCACAGTTTTACCCCCCACCCCAGCCTGGGTGGAAATGTGGGGGGAAGGGGCATGCGGGGTGTTAAGGGGCATCTTACATGGTCTAAAGCCAAATGCCCTGCCTCTTCGTTGGGTTCTGCTGCACCCTTCACCATAAACTGCTCCGCTCTGCCCCGCTTCGCCCCACTTCACTCCAATCACCATCTCACAAACTGTACCACTCTGCCAGCAACGTAGCAACATATCTTCAAGCTCCCCCACTAGTTAACACAGCACTCAGTGATCTCAGCTCTTAGTAATTTTAGCCCTTTAGTGATTTCAGCTTGTAGTAGGGGAGCCCCAGTGCTGGTGCACCATTAGTCCAAAGTGAACTCAGCACAGGAGCCTGTAACTAGATTCTCAATGGAAACAAGATTAGCTCTGCTATTCAACAGTGGAGAGAAGAGGTGGTATAACTGGTGTTTTAGACCCTCAAAAGGCACCCATACCATCAGATATAAATACCTGTCCCCCACCTCTCTCAATTCACTAGGTTTTGGAACCCATGTCCCTTGTCTAGCGAGTGCTACTTAATTGATGGTGAGTCCCTCTGTCATAAAACAGTTCCACTGGCCTTGATTCACATAATCAAGGTAGCATCACTTTATTCTTCCAGCCCCAATAACAGATAAACTGGGGATCCCATAGCAGCAAAAGTGACTATTTGGGCAGCTGTGGGCTCGTGCTAGGTGGAGTGAGTGTGCCTATGCAAACAAGACCAGCCCTTGAAGTTCTTTTCTACAACTCGCCACAATTCACCACCAGATGTCAGGGTAGAGCTCATCCTGACTCTGCTTACACTATTAACTCTCCAAAAACTATTGTAATAGGTCTTCCAGCATAGCCAGAAAAATAAATGCATAATCCCTACTCCAGTTCCTTTGAAGCAGGGTGGATAAAACGATGATTATTATTTTTAAGCTTATTTTTTTGTTTTGTTATTTAAGTTATAACAAGCTTTTCTTTTCAAAAATAAACCTGTTTAAAATGAAATCTGAATTTAAATATGAAATATATTAAGGCCTAAATTTATTATAATCTCTTAAAATAAAAAAAAATGCTGAACCCAGGAGCCTCTATCAAAACCCAAGTTAAAGGCTGCTTTTCCACAAATGAACGAATCAAGGGAAAAAGAGATAATCTATCTTTTGAGTCAAGCTTTACAAATATGGCACAATAGGTCATGTACTGCATTATGAGCTTGTTTAGTTTAATAAAAATAAAAATTATATGCTGTTGTGTGTTTAATTAAATTCCAGTTACCATCCTAAGGAAACTTGACACAAATCATGAGCAAAAAGCTAATTATCTAGTAGATAAGAAATATATCACTCACCACTTTCTAGCATACTAAAAATTTACAATTACCAGTAATAAGAATCTGAAAATATTAAGCTATACACATTTAAGCAAAGATATAGTTATAGTATAACCTCCCAGACAGCAAAAAGATATACCAAATTTAGGATGAAGTCTGTATTTAGTTGTGAACCAACATATTTAAATGGTTAGGTCAACCAATGAGAATGCACCTATCCTTTGAAAATAACTGAAGTACAAATGGAAAAGTTGACTCTTATCGATGATTAAAATTGAGGCTTTTCACTTAAATCATGATTTAAATCAATCCACCCTGCTCTGAAGACATGATCAGACAAAAGAGCATTAGAATCATGGGTTTGGTTTTTGTTTTTTAAAAAAGCAGACTACAGCTGCATTTTTGGAGCACCACAACTTCAAAACTTTAAGTCTGATTTCTACCAAAATTTCCCAGAAAGCCTCTACCTAGGGATAAGAGGCACTGTGCAAAGATTCAAGATGATTGTATTCTTATTGGTGCAAGGTAGGAATGGTTTGAAAATGTGACTTCTAGGACCTGATCTAATGGCTGTCAAAATCAGTGGCAGCCTTTTGGCTTTAATGGGAATTCAGTCAGGCCTGTAAAGGGGAACTAGCATCAACCTTAACAGTGGAGTATCTACCACTGCTCTTGTAGCAAGAGAGAGCAAAAGAGGTTGCACATTTCAGTCACAGTACACATGCAAAATATGCCTTAGGGTTTCTAGTAAATGTATTCTCAACACCTTTCTGCTTTACACAGAGCAGGATCTTTTCTCTGCTCTTCAAAAACAACTTTCGATAGGACTGAATATAGGAGTGTTCACAGTGGCAATGGTCATCAGACACCACTGCTATGGGTGAGAGCAAGTGCAAAACATGGCACTAGGTTCTGCACCGATGGGATTACCTTGTGCAAACTACATTGTCAAGTACACTTCTGGCATACACACACAGATTATAGTACTAGGGAATAAAGTACAGGCCCAGTGCATCAAGTTACATTTTGGGACAGTTACAATACGAAGAGCCAAAGCAAACATTACCCATCCATGGGGTTGTTTAAAGAGGTAAGCAGGATCAAAAATGTACTGTAGTGGAGTGCACAAAACCATTTGTTTCTAGCTCCTTCCATAATGAATGTATACCAGTGGGATTTACCATTTGCTAGTGGGCTGTTGAAATGTCTTTGCTATTCCAGAATTATGCTTCACTATACTGTGACTGAAATATAGTGTATATGAGATTTCTTTTGCTGGGAGAAGGGGATGGGAAGGTGATTGCTTCATTGCAGTTGTAGAACCTTCTTGACACCGCTTCACATCAGATGTTACAATGTTTTCCCACTCCAATCTGCACTGCCACCATTTTGGCTCGACAGCGTACCACAGTCTCCACAGGCTGACTCTGACATCTTATTTCATCGTCATACTGTAACAGTGTCTCCACAGACCCGCATTAACATCATTTCCATTGTTGTCATACTGTAGAAATAGCTCTGAACAGATTTGCATGGGTATCATTTTGCCTCAGATGACATTGAAAGAGAATCTCTCAGCAGAGTTCTGCTTCTATGAGTTCTGTTTAAATTCACAATGGCACACGTTAACATCTTCATACCCTGGCGCTGGCAGGAATTAGTGCTGTTTCACGTTGTCATCATCATATGATCAGTGTACTCAAATTATCATTACCAGCTGAGCATCAGCCCGCTTGGTCCTATACAAAACAGAAAGATATGGTCCTTGTCCCAAGAAGCTTACATTCTAGACAGACAATACATCAGGTGATCTGGTGGACGGGTTTTTAACTATATCTATGTCTTTTCAGTGTTCTCAAAACAGTAGTTTCTAAGCTTTAAGGTTATAGGTGCTAGAACTGGCTTGAAAGGGTTTCCATCATATACAGGATTTACAGTTTGGTTCAGTGGCTGTCAGCACCCCCACTATACCGCACGCTGTTTAAGGTCCAGTATAAAATTAGTGCGGGGCTCCAAACTTGCACCGATATCCTAGGTTAGCTCCTCAGCTGGTGTAAACTGTCAGAGGAGCTGTGAAATATCAGAGGGGTAGCCGTGTTAGTCTGGATCTGTAAAAGCAGCAAAGAGTCCTGTGGCACCTTATAGACTAACAAACGTATTGGAGCATGAGCTTTCGTGGGTGAATACCCACTTCGTTGGATGCATGGAGGAGCTGTGATAATTTACACTAGTTGATGATCTGACACCCCGCCACCCTGAGTTAATTGCATTTGTGCCACAATCTGTATTTCTGGGTCACAGTTAACAAGGGTCTGATCATGTCTCTTACATCTCTGTTAAACACACACACACTCACAGAGCCTGGAATTTCTGGGATCTTAAAATCCAATTGCCTGTCATCAGAGAAGAGCTCAGCTGAGCTAGAAGTCAGGTTCAGAACAGAAAACTAAACTCAGAAAGGTTTCAGGGTATGTCTACACTACGGGATTATTCCGATTTTACATAAACCGGTTTTGTAAAACAGATTGTATAAAGTCGAGTGCACGCGGTCACACTAAGCCCAATTGAGATCCCAATGCATGATGGTGCAAAAACAGTGTCGTGGGTGATTCTGGGTAAATGTCGTCACTCAATCCTTCCTCCATGAAAGCAATGGCAGACAATCATTTCGTGCCCTTTTTCCCCTGGATTGCCCTGGTAGACGCCATAGCATGGCAACCATGGAGCCTGTTTTGCCTTTTGTCACAGTCACCGTATGTGTACTGGATGCTGCTGACAGAGGTGGTACTGCAGTGCTACATAGCAGCATTCATTTGCCTTTGCAAGGTAGCAGAGATGGTTACCATCCCTATTGCACCGTCTGCCATTGTAAATGGGTGATGAGATGATGGTTATCAGTCATTTTCTACCATTTGCAATTGGAAATTGGCAACGATGGTTATCAATCATTTTGTACCGTCTGCTGCTGTCATGGGTGCTCCTGGCTGGCCTCGCTGAGGTCGGCCAGGGGCTCATAGACAAAAATGGGAAGGACTTCTTGGGTCATTCCCTTCTTTATGTTTTGTCTAAAAATAGAGTCAGTCCTGCCTAGAATATGGGGCAAGTCTACTAGAGAGCCAGAGAGCACAGCCGCTCTGGGTCAGAGCCCCAGATATCTTGCAGAAATGATGAGCTGCATGCCACTCTAGGGGGTGCCCCTGCAACAACCCCACCCGTTGCTTCCCTTGCTTCCTTCCTCCCCCAACCCTCCTGGGCTAGACTTTATCCCCAGCTACTGGGGACATGATGCTGTTAAGTTTTATTATGTTTAAGTTATAGACGTTAATGCCTAGAGAGCTCTGGGTGAAGCCCTAAATGCCTATAAAACAGTGTTCGAGGGGAGAGATGATGAAGGAAGGTGATTGGCCAATAGCACTAGCTAAAGCAAAATTTTATGGTGCAATTCAATTCCTCACTGAAATTGACGGCAGTTGAAACAAACCCCTGTGTCACATGGATACTGCATAAATTCCCACCCTCGCAGTTCTGCCAACGCTGCTCCTGCAATCCTATGGAGAATTCGTCACATGAGCAGACTCATATGTGCCCGGGTTTCTGTGACGGAGATAAAACCGCCAACAGGAATTAGGTTAAAACCGCCAGGAATTAGATTAAAGCCATCAGACTAATTTCACTTCTGCTCTAAACCAGATCCCCCTGAAGGGCTGTGCTTTGTACACTGACCCAACACTCCATCCAGTCACCAGGAAGATGATCATGTGAGACACTAACACTTAGAAAGCAGATAAAATAGAAAATCTCTGTGTTAATTAAACCTCAGTTGGATGGAGCTGAATGAAGGGGAGAGTGGAGACCATCAGAGTTAGATAATCCCAACGCAGCAGGTTTGGATGGCACTGAACCCCACTTACAATACAAGGGGTGTTTCTGCAAAATCGCCTCAATCCTGCACCACCACCACAAGATTTGAAAACCCCACACCATCAACTAAAGACGATGGGTCGGGGCTCCAAAAATACCAGAAAGATTTTTGGCTCCTAAATCACTTTTGAAAATGGGGGACAAGGTAATGGTCAGGTGCCCAGAGCATCTAGGCACTGACACCCATTGAAATAAATCAGGTATAGGCACCTAGGGGCTTTTGAAAACCTAAATACCTTTATAAGACTGGCCTTTAGACACTTTCAAAAATGTTTTGCCCAGTGTCCCAATCCAAGCTACCCAGTGGAAAGGACCCTTATCCAAACGCAGCCTCACTCTTCTCCAGAAAAAAGCAAAGTGTTTCATTCTGACTTTCCACTCCGCAATTTTAGTTTGGAGATAATGATTCGGTATCTGCTTTTGTTGAAGCCAGTGACTTCCAAGGGGCAGAATTATGCCCAGGGCTGCTAGCGGCAAACAGGAATAGAATATAAAAAGTATCGAGCAGAGGCTTTTCCTGTCTACCTGGCCAGTGCATCCGAATTCAGATTGCTGTCCAGAGCCGAGCCTTTACGGTCACATTTGGTGCAACTGTGGGAATTCCCCGCCCGGAAGGCCAATACCCGTCAATCTTTTCTGCGGCCACACTGAATCCCTAATCTCCGACATGGCTAATTGGTACCAATTTTTCCAGCAGCTCACTACTTTTTGCCCCCTCTCGCTCCGGGAGGAGTCAATGGGGAGGAGTACAGAAATCAGTTTAAAGAGCCCTTTATATCGATATAAAGGGCCTCGTTGTGTGGACAGGTGCAGGGTTAAATCAGTTTAACGCTGCTAAATTTGGTTTAAACGTGTAGTGTAGACCAGGCCTCAGAGTGGTAATCGTGTCAGTCTGTATCGGCAAAGACAACGAGGAGCTCGTGTGACCCAAATACATTTTTTAGTCTCTAAGGTGCCACAAGTACTCCCTGTTCTTTAAACTCCTAAATTGTTCTATATTTCCTCTGAGCAACTAGAACAGGCTAAAGCACACAAAGGAGAGTTAAACTCTGACTCACAGGAAGTAACAATGTAACATAGGCTCTGCTCAAAATCTGGACGGATTAAAAATACAAGCAAATATCAATTTTAAGAAGATATTGGTCCTTTATAAAGTCCGGGATTTGGTTAGCTAGAATCCACAGGGCTGAAGCTTTACTGATGCGTGCCTAAGCTTAATGACTCCCAAAAAGTCAAATTCTGCTCTTCACATCAGGGGTTCACAAATGCTGCTTATCCCCTAACTCTCCATCAGTGACTTTCCTATACAGCGAAGTAACAGAGTGAAAGTGTTAGCGGCCATGCATAACGTATGCCTCCTGGTGTTAGGGCTCATTACGAAGTATAACATTAGTTTAACCACCAGCAGAATAAGCTTGACATGTTGTAGGATGTGGTTCATAACATTTGAACATTAAAACAATCAAGCGCTCCAACTGTTTGCAGTGCTCTGTGAGCTGTGTAATAAACAACTCCATCATACCAGGGTGATGATGGAAGGCTTTAAAAGATACTCTAAATGAAACTCTTAGGAATTAACTGTTCAAAACAAATATGCCTTAAACAACATAAATCAACCATCCTATACAGTAAGAAAAATGCATGACTTACCGCACTTATATTTAGTATAATAGAGTAGGTTATCAATTGTAAACAAGGTTAAGGACTCCTAGCCTGATTCTTACTACAATCCAATCGCTTGCTCCTCATTCATTTCCTAATCCAGTTATGAACTGTTCTACTTGCTTTGAAAACTCTCCACGGGATTGTTCCACTGGTTGGACTTGGACCTCATTTCCTCTACTCTCCTTCCCATTCTCATCAGGGATCTAGTATTGGCCTCCTCGTTTGTCACCTCATTCTCTCCCACCACTGCTGGTGGGTAAGGCTTCTCCTCTGCCACTCCTGTCAATGTCCAACTCATCAACAAAAGCACAAAAAGTCTCTTAACTTCTAGAGATCCAGATGACGATACAACTAGACCTCACCCTACTCTTATCTCCAGCATTTACTCCTGTTGTTCTATGATGAACAGTAAGCAGTGAACGTACCTGCTTTGTAAAGTGTCATGCACATCTATAGAGTGATGAATATTACACACCTCACTGTTTCTTTTAAGAGCTCCGCTGAAATCAGCGTGCTGGCTTATGCCCCTTCGTTTCTCACTCTGTTGGTGTGATAGGGTTGACTTACTGCTGGCACATCCTCTTGTGGTTGCATCTGATTTGTTCTGTCCAGTCTGATGCCCTCTTCCTTTAGTCACTCATTGCATGGATCCTCCTGCTCTCTAGTAGTCGCAGTGATTTCTTTTTGTGGCTTGGCCCGCTGGCCAGGTCACTATACAGCTTTCCCCTTCCAGAGTCTGACCAGACCAGCTGTCTGGGTGCCATTCCAGGCAGTCTTCCATTTCAAAATTGAGCCACTTCCCCACTAGCCAGCCAGGGAACCCAGGCCCACACACTATTCCAGATTTCAACCCAGGGACAAAACAATCAGCTGCCAAGGTCTGCACCGGCCCAACCCTTGCTAACACTGTCCGGGCCTCTTCTTACTCCTCCCTCTTGAGGCTTTCTTCTCCACCACCCCTCTGCGTATACCTTTTCTGTAGGATCAGGATCCCAGGGCTTCCTCTTTCTCTCCTGAATAGGCCCAGAGAGTGACTACAGACACCCATACTTTAGCCCCTTCTGTTCTCACCTCCCAGCTTTAGATAAGCCCCCACCTACTCTTGCCCAGATAGGCTCCATTTTCAATTAGTGCTGGTCAGTCAAGCCTAAGTCTCCCCTCAGGTGCAGCCTACTAAGTTAACTAGCCTCTTCTAAGCCAACTTCACCCCTTCAGGGTGGTGTGGGATCATCACACTCTGCCATGAATTATCAAACTCTGCAAACTGTTACCTAGGAAATTGTTTGTCTGAAGGTCGCTACACAAGAGAGAGCAGTCGTATTTTATACTTTTCTTCTACCACCGTTTCAGAGATGGTATGAAAGGGAACCATTCAAATGTCCGATTTTAGGGAAGTCAGAGCACCTCACATCTGATTGTTAATACAGCCGGGGCAGTTTTAATACAATTTTCTTAACAATGTGTATATATTGGCTTAGAGCCCGATCTAGTGTCCACTAACACCAATGGGAATCTGTCCATTGGCTTTAGTGGGCACTGGATTGGACCCCTAGAGCATATGATCACAGGCCATGCAATGGTTGGCCCCAGTAACTACAACAGAGTACTATCTACCCACAGCCTACTGTCTGCCTTGGCTTAAGTGTCAGAGGCCTGGGGTTTCAGTGCTGAAGGCCCCTGTTCAATCCCCTAGGTGACACTGATGCGTGTTTGTGATCCCTGTGTATTGCAGAGGGGCTCAGGATAAAACCTTTCTTAGGCCAGAGAGATTCCTATTTCTCCTCTTGGCCATAATGACCACAGCCTTAGCCCACTTCTGTGAGCGCTCTGTGCTAGGTACATGGAGCACAGTGCTCATCAGGGCCCAGTCGCAGTAGGGATTGTCTAGTGGTTAGGGTGTTAGACTAGCACTCAGAAGACCTGGGTTCTACACCTTGCCTGGCTACAGACTTGGCAGAATACGCTCTAAAGTGCCTCAGTGCTCTTCAGAAAAGCAACTGACAGTTATGTCCTAAGTCCCTTGAATCTCAAGGAGACTCAGACTCCTAAGTGACTAAGGGTGAGATGTTCAAAGGTATTTAAGTACCTACTTGGTACTTGACCTTACACAAGTGGCAAAGTAGGTTAGCTGTCTAACTCCCATTGAAACCAGGCGGCTTAGGCACTTCTGTGACTCCTAATAGGGACCTATCTGCATCATTAGGCACCTAAATCTGGCCCTTTGTCACTTTTCCAAATGGGATTAGGCACTTTTGAAAATGTTGCTCTTATTGTACATGGTGCTTCAGCTGCTCCTCACTCAAAGCAGGGCTCAGATTTCCCTCCCCAGTGGGGTGCTGGTTGCGAGAACAGAGTCCATTAATGGCTGTGAAGTTCTCAGATACTAGAGTGACAGGGGTAGTACCTAGATCATGTGCCTCCTCCTAGGGAATATTTAACTAAGCTTTTTCTTTGGACTTAAATGTGTGTCAGTAAAAACTGCTTCCTCAAAAGTTCCATGTTCTCTTAATCCAAGTACATTTGTTATGACAGCTGCAATGCAAGAGGGAACAGTGGAAACCAGCTGTAGAAAAATGGACAGGAAAGATGTTCATAAAAATTCCCAGAAATCTGAAAAGTTGACACGTCTGGGGCCTAATCTTGCTGCTACCAAAATAGCTGGACTTCACTGGGAGCAGGAACAGGCCCCCGATCGCTTCTAAAATAATCATTTGGGATCAGAGAGTGAAATCGCATAAATATCAGCCTTAATTGGACTTCCTAGGCATGACATTTACCAACAACACTTAACCTTTTAACAGAGCTCATGCAAGCGATTATTGTTTAACATACTTAGTGCCATTTAGCCATTGCCACCGAATGATGATAAGATTAAGTCATGACAGTTCCAACAAAAAATATGTTAACATAGTGTTTAGAGCTCCACCCTGAAGTGACTATGAGTCAGGAAGGGTAGCGCTGAGAAAAGCAGTGGTGAGATCAAAGATAAGGTTGGGATCTGTGTTTACATGGATTCAGTGGTCCAGTAGCCATGCAGCTAATGCAGAGTGGCTACAATAAAACCCTTGCAATATGCGAGAAAAAAATCTGTGATAACAATCTCATATGTCAACAAAGGTCAATGCAGATGGCAGAAGTACAGGGCCATTTTACAGATGGGGTTACTGAGGCAAAGAGATTAAATATAGTCACAGAGATGACATGTGTCCGATGCAGAATAAATAGAGGCAGTTGAAATATTTCTGTCAAAACTGTTCTTTGATGGAAAATTGGATTTTCAACTACAACAGTTCTTGTGTGTGTGTAAAAATGTGCCTTGCATTGAAATTTTGGATTTTTTTGTTGACGAAACAAACTCTTGAAAACAGATACTGTACAATTTGATTTGGAAATAATAGAAACTTAGAAACATAGGGCTGGAAGGGACCTCAAGAGGTCATCAAGTCCAGGCCCTTGTGCTGAGGCAGAACCAAATAAACCTAGACCATCGCTGACAGATGTTTGTCCAGCCCATCCCTATAAAGCTCCATGATGGGGTTTACACAGCCTCTCTTGGCTACACTTATAGTTAGAAAGTTTTTCCTAATCTAACCTAAATCTCCTTTGCTGCAGATTCAGGTCAGCTCATTATTTCTTGTCCTATCTTCATGGAGATGGAGACCAACTAATCACTGTCCTGTTTATAACAGCTGCCACGGTGCCTCATATGAGTTGTAGTTTGGTCACCTCATGTTCCCATTCTCCTTTATGAGCCATGCTCCCCAGTCAGACTACGTCTCCCATGATACACCACCTCCCTTCTTCAGCAGGATGGTCTAGATGAACCTCCCAAGTCCCTTCCAGCCCCATATTTCTATGATTCTATGGGAGATGTAATCGGATCTCAGCTTATAGAAGAGAATGGGAGCTAGAGGCAATGAAATTACAACTCCCATGATGCATCAGGGCAGTATTTCTAAGTCAAAATACTTCAGTTTTCAGCCAAAGTATTTCAGTATTCAAATTTCCACCAAAACCTGAAACTTTTCATAGGAAAAAACTCCATTTTTCAATGAGCTCTAAGGATATATTTATCCATTGAATAGGTTTGAAGCCAGGTCTTTTGGCTTAGAAACCAACTGGTATGCTACAAAGTCAAGTCGTTCAGGTTCCCTGTGTCTCCATTTTTCCACCTGTGAAATGTGCTGAATGTCTGGCACGTCTTCATCTCCAGACCCCAAAGCACTTTATGTTAGTGCGCACCAGCAAGGAGCTCCATTTTATTGACAGTCCTGAGAGCCCACGGTAGGTCAGAGGTGGGCAAACTATGGCCCGCAGGCCATATCCGTCCCACGGGACCCTCCTGCCCGGCCCCTGACCTCTTGGCCCAGGAAGCTAGCCCCCGGCCCCTCCCCCGCTGTTCTTTCTTACCCACAGCCTCTGAGTGGTGGGCTGCGAGCTCCTGGGGCAGCGCAGCTGCAGAGCCTGGCCTGATCTAGCTTTTGCAGTCATGATTATATGGATCCATGTCTATTTCATTAGTGTGAATGGGCTCTCTAACATAAAGGCTCAGGGGTAAGTCCTCTGCAGGTGTAACCTCTGTTGGATCATTTACGCTAGCTGAGGAACTGCCCTGAATCAGTCTCTTAAATCAATGGTTCTCAACCAGCGGTACTCTTATCCCTAGGGATACACAGAGGTCTCACAGAGGGTACATTGACTCATCCAGGTATTTGCCTAGGTTTACAACAGGCTACATAAAGAGCACTAACGGAGTCGGTACAAACTAAAATGTCACAATGACTTGTTTATACTGCTCTATATGATACACGCTGAAATGTACATACAAGATTTATATTCCAGTTGATTTATTTTATAATGATATGGTAAAAAAGAGGAAGTCAGCAGTTTTTGAGTAATAGTGTGACACTTTTGTATTTTTAGGTCTGATTTTGTAAGCTAGTTGTTTTTAAGTGTGCTGAAACTTGGGGTACGCAAAACAACTCAGATTCCTGAAAAGGGTACAGCAGTCTGGAAAGGTTGAGAACCACTGTCTTAAATGATGGCGATGTTTTTATCTCAGTGTTTAGTTCATTCCCCACCAACACATCTCCCTCTGCTCAGTGAGTACAGAACATTTTTGGTGACATAAACTTCTCCAGCTCCTTCCACCCGAGTCAGAGAATTAAGTCTTTAGAACAGCATCCCAACTCTAAACTGAACATTTCAAGTATATGCATCTCCATTATTCCACTTCTATGCCTGATATGACATGGGGAGACTGCCAAACCCAAAGCAATGCTTCTTGTTAGAACCACTAAAGAGACCTTTATCTTCCAGGGAAATCCTCCCACACTCACTTTACCAAGCCTGACTAGCATAGAACATCGACAAGCTCTTGAGGAAGGAATCCTGTTTCTTAGGGCCACAAAGCAGGAGTGGGGCCAGGCTGAAGACACTACTGCAGCCCTGAGTAGCCCCCATTGTTTCTCTTCTCCCTGGGGAGCAATGGAGACCAGATGCACTACTCCAGCTGGGATCCATGGTGTGCACAGAACCGAAGCCCCACACTGAACATAGACATCATGCAAACATCCCCACCCCCATGCACACATGCAGCAGAAACACAGTGGGTCCCCTGCAGTCACTGAAGTGGGGATGGATGTGCCTCACTCCACTCAGTACCAGGTCACATAGAGCTCAGTCTTGTTGCTTTGTAAAGAACATCTTAAACACAAACAGGAAAAAAAATTCCCTCTTATCCAACATGATCCTGCATTTGGGGAACCTCACCTGAATTACTATTAAATACACAAAAGGGAAAGTAGTCAGATCCACCATGAAAATTAAAATAAAATTGTGTCTTACTCTCGGCTGATCCTTGGGCCAGATGCTATAAATTGTTATTGATGATGTGCAATAGACAACAAACAGATGGCAATGTAAAATAAGAACTGGGCCCCAATCTTCTCCCTGCAACCCCTCCAGCTCTTGATTTCAATAGCAATTCCCCTCAGCAGCTTCACCAGATTCAGAACACTCACATTCATTTAATAAATCATCTCTGCACCACGCCCATACATGAAAGGCAAAGCTGTGTCCAAGAGCAGCCTGCTGACTGGACTAGCACAGCACTCACTAATTACCCAGATAGGAAGCATTTCGCTGGACCGACGTCTATATGAAGATGAATATATATTTTAACTTCATAATTTGTAGCTGTAAACTCATTTCAGTCCAAGAGAATCTTATATTGATTCAAGGGGAAAATGCCTTTATAAGTCATTTTTTTTAATATTAAGAGAGATAAAGGTGTGTAGTAGGCATTTTGGGTGCAGTTAGCAGTCGCTGCTTGGGAAAACCATATTGGTGAAGCAAAGCAAACTGATTGCGTTTTTCCTCAGCATAGGGGAAGGCGGAATTCAGAAGCTCTGTGTTATCTAATCTCACTATAGCAACAGAAAGACCTTGGCAACCCTGATCTTTACAGTTATTAAGACAGGAGTCTAGTGCCAACAGATGCACAGTAGAGAACCTGGCCTGGTTCCTGTTGAGGCTTGTGAGTTTAAGGTGACTTGTCTTGCTGGGAATGATTTCATTGCAGAGTTAACTTCGGCTGATACTCAAGTGCTACCCCTAACCCAGCTACCGTCCACACACAAAACTCTCTCACCAGAGTTTGTCGGTACTTTATACCCAGGCTAGATGGCCCAACGGAGAGCATAAACTGATGTCCAAATGAGGCGGGCTGGCAACCTGCAACTTCTGGTAGTCCTCTAGTTCTTTTCCACAATTCCCGTGTGCCCAGAAAGGCAGACAATTTCTTCCCCAATTCACTGGGAAAGACTAATAGAGCACCTCAGTTAATTTCAGTGCTAAGAACCATGGGATGTGGCCTCAGAAGTCCTAGCAACACATGGGTGAGCACTATGCCAGTGAGGACACCGTAACTCCAGTAGAGCTTTGCAGTGCGGCTACTCGTACCCAGTTAGGCTAACCTGGCTGCTCAGATCCGGGTGCCAATCCCTGGGTTAACTCTGCAGTGAAGACATACCCAAAATGCGGTTTCAATATGTTCTTATGTTATTATAAACAATCGTGGGCCTTTGAGTAACCTCAGTGACTGGTTTTTAATCATGCCTTGCTTTTCTGTGTTACGTCACCAATAAGATTAAAGACAAAGGCCCAATCCCCTATCCTACCCCCAAACTGGGTGTGCTCAGGGCAGGTCCATGAGACAGGAGCAGCAAAGGGGACATTAAACCACTGTGGTTACTCCCCAATCCCATGACCAGTATAAGTATCTGCCCTGGTCTCCAACACAAGACAGAGCACTCTCAGGGCTAACTTATCTTACACCACCTGCCAATGGACCTGAGGGGGTTCTGGCAGCACCTAGGAATCAGCCAGGCACAGAGGCACCATGTTCACATGCCTTTTTCCTTTGCCAGATCTCATACCCAATGGGCTGAGAGTAGAGGTGCTGCAGGAGTCATTACACCAGTCCTGTACCACCCAGGAATCCCCCTATGGCAGGGGAATTCCCAGGTAGCTGGCTGAATTGGTTTCCCAGCTGATTAATGCTGCCTAAGCACAGCAAGTCAGTCTCAGCTGCAGCCAGGAGTTGGCCCAAAACATTCACTTAATCTAAAATATCCCAACTCCCTTCATTCCTCCCCCCGCACACTTGCAGTTTCATTCATTCATTCTGTGTTCTGCAATCACCTCCTGCTTATTGCTTCGCCCGCCGTCAACTCAGCAAACCACTCTGAAGTTCAGCATCCCAGGTTCTATCCAAACTCTATTGTTCTTGGGATGTTTTTTTCCTGTTCTGCCCACCTGGGCTAGCTGCACCTGGGTTTTCTGCCCACCTGGGTTAATCTCCCCCAACCTCAACAACAAGATCTACTGATGAGAAGCACTATAGAAGAGCTAGTTAATATTATTGTTTGTCTCCAAGTGCTCAACCTATTCTTTGCCTACTTCCAGTTCAGTTCTCTCATGGTCACCCTACACCTAGAAGATAACAGCCCTGTATTCTTCCCTGCTTCCTGCTTCACCCTGAGATCAGCCATTTTGAGGGCAGCAACTGCCCCTTTGGTGCAAGGGTGATCGCAGCTACTTTCTCCTCTCTGGCCCAAGTGAGAGTACAGCCACTGCAACCGCATCCCCTGGTGGACTCTGGCACACCAAGACCCCCTACTAATGTCTATGATGGCAGAAGCTATTGCAGAGTCTGGTATGGGTCCAGCCCTGTATCCCTCTGTGAGGGGTACAGCTGGCCTTTGCTGCTCCCGGAGGCCCCAGGTTCTACTACATCCTGTCCCAGGAAACAAAAAGGGTGGGTTCTGCAGGCCTGCCTACAGACCTCTCAGAAGCGGCCAATCAGAGCTCAACAGACTCAGATAAAAGGTGCTGTAGGATAGCTTACAGGATAGCCAGAGTCTGTTACTGGCTGCATTTGTTTAGCTGGATTTGCAGGAAGAGAGGAGCTGAGACCTTAACCCTGAGGTATGGGTGAAGTGAAAAGGGGCCCAGTAGGGAGAGGCCCAAGGAAGAAACAGAAGTTGAACAATGCGTGGCGGCTGTGTAGAGTCGCTAGGTTGGAACTCGGAGTAGTTGGTGGGCCCAGGTTCCCTTTCCACCCACAGTGGCATAACCCCCCAAAAGGGGACAGGGTTTATTTGAGAGCCCAAACAAAGAGCTGAATTTAAAGGGCCCAGAGCTGGAGCTGAAGTCTCTAGCAAGGGCAAATAGACAGTTCATTTACTGGACTCTATCACCCCGCAAGGGGTTCGTTTGGCTTTGTGACTCAGCCAGAGGGCCAACCCACAGAAGACCCACCAAGCTGGGCCAGCAGCTTGCAGGGGTGAGAAAAGGACTCAGCCATTAGGAGGCGCTCAAGAGCAAGTGCCCTCCCATTACATTCTCAGTCTTGAAGTCTTTGTACGCAGTTAAACGATATCACCACAAACTATATCTTTCAACAGCTAGAAGAAAAATTGTAAAGGAGGCCATGGAAGCCCAATCACCTGGGTCACTGGAAACTAGACTGGACAAAGCACTGGGGAATATAGTGCTTAAATTCTATAACGAATGGCGAACTAGAGATAACATAGAATAGATTAAAGAAAACTGTAGGGAACAATTCTGCGCTGGCAGGAAGTTGTGTTAAATGACTTAATACGTCTTTTCCATCTCTAAGCCAGCTTTTCAGCTGGGGAAATGGGCGTAACTCCATTGACTTCTATAGCATTATGCTGATTTGCACCAGCTGGGGATCTGGCCCAGCGATTCTAGACTCATATGAACACATTTGATCATTCTTGTTTTGTTTCTACTTTGCTGGAAAGTAACTCAGTCAAAATATACCAGGTCCTTTAATACACATTAAAACGAGAGCAGTCTGTAAAGTATGAAAGACAAAGATCAACAATTTAATAATGGGCCTTATCCTCAGCTGGTGGAAATGAGAGCTGCTCCATTGACTTCGCCAGCTGAGGATCTGGTGCAATATCCATTTCAGCAATAAAGCTATGCTGCTTCGGCAGGCAGATGGAGAGAGACTAGACCCTTATGATCACCCCATTTTCTCGCACTCAACTAGCCTTTTTGCTGTCTGTGTCCATGATGCACATAGAAATGATGTGAACATTTCAGCTCTTTTCAGGACAGCTGTAGAATATTGGCATCCAGTGAGTGAAAATGCAGTGCTAAGCAAATCAAGGTGGAATTAATAAAGCAAGCCTGCGTGTCATGCCACCAACCTTTTCAGCCCTGGCAACTTGCCAGTATAAGATCCCTTTTTATTGTGTTATTGATGATGTGAGAACATCCATGTTATGATAGCACCAGAAAAGTGCAGGTGATGGAAACAGGCACGGTGCCGAGGAGGTTGGCTCTTTTGTTATACTTTGTTTACCTGCTGGTTTGATAAAACCACCATGGAGCAGGCGATTCTTTTAGGCCCGCTACTTTGCACTACACGTAGATTTGATCTCCATTGCAACGTACATACTACAAATTAGGATTAAAAATATTATTAGGCTTTTAAAAGTCCCAGCTAAATTGCTATGAAGAAAAGCACTGGTTTCTGATCCCAAGTCAGGTGTCAGTGAAGTGTGGCTTAAAACTAATTAGCTCTTCTGTGCTTTGAAGTTTATTAAATTTTTTTTTTTATATCACTCATTCAGGAAGTCATGAATGCTCTACGTCTCAGCAGTTAGATAGATAGATAGAGAGAGAGATAGAGAGATAGAGAGATTTTATAACCACAGCTGCCATACGCCTGACTCCACACGGGAAAAGTAATTTTGCACAAAAGGTGTAAATGGAAAGTTCTGTAACATGGGAGCCTGCTCTCGATTACAGCTACATAAATCTGGAGCCAGTGGAGTTACAGCAGAGTAACTGACAGCAGAATTGGGCTTGCTTCATTTCAGAAAAAGAACCGTAGTAAATCTCACTTTGCTAACACACAGAGTTTGGATGGGAGCAAAGCAAAGAAGCACTGACAGTACTAACAATTAAACACTACCCTACATTAAATCTGTGCCAGCCAGGGATTCCCCCAAGGCCGGGGCTCCTCAGATACCCACATATTCTCATTACTATTATAACAACATCTCCTTGTGGATTTCTAGGTGTCATCTCAAACTCAACATGGCTAAAACAGAGCTCTTAATCTCTTCCTCCAAGCCTTCCCACCACCTCCTTTCTAAATCTGTGGACAACATGACCATTATGGTAATACAAGTAAAAAATAACAATAACAGCAATAATAGTGTAATGAGGGCCAGATACGTCCCTAAAATAGATAGCCGGCTTCCTGGGGCGTGTTTAGATTTTTCTATGAGCAATATAAACTAAAAACAAATGTGGAAAAACTCTCTCGTCTGAAGGTAATTGCCACGTGTACTGTAGCTAGGAGTAGGGTGACCAGATGTTCCGATTTTATAGGGACAGTCCTGATATTTGGGGCTTTTTCTTATATAGGATCCTATTTCCCACCCCCGCGACTCCCATCCTGATTTTTCACACTTGCTGTCTGATCACCCTAGCTGGGAGTAAGCAACATGCAGGATAAATGGCTCTTGAACGAGACTAACTTGAGGCTGACAGCAGCCCAATGTACAAATGACCTTCATTTCCTTCTTCCTCCAAGTGCTCGAGCAACGTTATTTATCTTCACATTTTAATTAAAAGAGAACAGGGTCAACAGCATGGTGCAGAACTGTTTGAGAGGTATAGCCACTTCATATTGCCCCAATGCCACAGCCAGTACCAACAACTCACGAATGTTGGGACCTGGAGGAGAAAATTACACAGTCCAATTCAGAGCAAACTCTGAAGGGTCACACTGCAGTTCTCAGATACTCCTCCACACAGAGACACCAGAAGGACAGAAGAAGCTGCATAGCAGGGTTGGAATTGAAATGGTTCCAGACGAACGAAGGTTCTGGCTCATTGCTGAGTTAATGCTAGTACTCACCAATGAGAAAACTTCTCTCTCCACCTGAAGGGATGGATTTTTGTGCCAGCAACTTGCAGACAAATATAACTGTGGGTGCAGTTTTGCAGCTGTAATTCTTGGCAGAGGCCGTTTCTGTCAGTAGGATGCCTATGCACACACAACTGCAGGTACAACTTTAAAAAGGCCTGGTGAAAGCAAAGCTGAAAATCAGCCCCTAAAGATTTATGGTACAATTCAGCTCCCATTTAAGTCAAGGAGAATTTTGCCATTGGGAAGGTCTTCATTGCAGAGTTAACTCAAGCTATTTACATTCAAATTACTCCTCTCAAGTTAGCCTAGCTCAAGTGAAGCAGACATAGTGAGTTATAGAGTTCAAGTTACTGTGCCCTCATTGGCACTATAGTCACAGCACTAACACTTCTGGGGGCACATCCCATGGTTCTTCGTGCTGCGGAGCCACTATATGAATTCTTCTAGTAAACTGCAGGAGAACTTGCTTGCCCTCTCTGGGCACACAGGAGGAATTGTAGCAAGCTACTGGAGTGGCACTCGAATGACGCTAGTCTGCATCCACATGACAGAATGTGTCAAGATAACAAGCCTTGTGGATGGGGGGAAGTGGTAGATGTGGTATATCTTGACTTTAGTAAGGCTTTTGATACTGTCTCACATGACGGTCTCATAAACAAACTAGAGAAATACAACCTAGATGGAGCTGCACTAAGGTGGGTGCATAACTTGTTGGAAACCGTTCCCAGAGAGTAGTTTTCAGGGGTTCACAGTCAAGCTGGAAGGGCATATCAAATGGGATCCCGCAGAGATCAGTTTGGGGTCTGGTTCGGTTCAATATCTTCATCAATGATTCAGATAATGGCATAGAGAGGACACTTATAAAGTTTGCGGATGATACCAAACTGGGAGCGGTTGCAAATGCTTTCAACAATAGGATTAAAATTCAAAATTATCTGGACAAACTGGAGAAATGGTCTGAAGCAAATAGGATGAAATTCAATAAGGACAAATGCAAAGTACTTCACTTAGGAAGGAACAATCAGTTGCACACATACAAAATGGGAAATGACTGCCTAGGATCCTGCGGAAAGAAATCTGGAGGTCACAGTCGATCACAAGCTAAATATGAGTGAACAGTGTAACACTGTTACAAAAAAAATCAAACATAATTCTGGGATGTATTAGCAGGAGTGTTGTAAGCAAGACACAATAAGTAATTTTTCCACTCTATTCCATGCTGATTAGGCCTCAACTAGAGTATCATGTCCAGTTCTGGATGCCACATCTCAGGAAATATGTGGACAATTTGGAGAAATTTGAAGAGCAACAAAAATTATTAAAAGTCTAGAAAACATGACATACAAGGGAAGATTGAAAAACTGGGTTTGTTTAGTCTAGAGAAGAGAAGACTGAGAGGGGACATGATAACAGTTTTCAAGTACATAAAAGGTTGTTACAAGGAGGAGGGAGAAAAACTGTTCTCTTTAACCTCTGAGGATAGGACAAGAAGCAATGGGCTTAAATTGCAGCAAGGATGGTTTAGGTTGGACATTAGGAAAAACTTCTTGTCAGGGTAATTAAGCACTGGAATAAATTGCCTAGGGAGGTTGGGGGCTCTCTGTCACTGGAGATTTTTAAGAGCCGGTTGGATAAACACACGGTTCGCTGCTCCAGGCCAATGGGGGCTGTGGGAAGGGCGGCCAGCATATCGCTTGGCCCACGCCACTTCCTGTAGTCCCCATTGGCCTGGAGCAGCGAACCGCAGCCAGTGGGAGCCACAATCGGCCGAATCTGCAGACACGGCAAATAAACAAACCGGTCCGGACCACCAGAGGCTTTCCCTGAGCAAGCGGCAGCCCGACTTTGAGAAACACTGGTCTAGTTACAAATTATAAAGGCACCAGTTAATAGATTGCTGGTATAAGCCTTCCACTGCATGATTTCTCCATTCACAAAATAACTATAAACCCTTTTAAAACATAGACTCCGAAGCATTATTCTGTCTCTGGATTTGATTGGGCCTGCGGTGCCCTATATTTGTTTCCCAGCTGAGACAACTGCAAGTTAAGTATTCGTTTTTGTTACTGGTGGAGGTAGTTGTGCAGTTAATAATTCAGTAACCAATTACAGTTTAACAATAATACGGTCTACCACTTGAGAATTCGGAGTGTAGGCCACAAAGATTCCAGCAAAGGAGGTTTGCAATAAGCTTTTATCTGATGTGAAGAAATTATCTTGTGCCTTTTCATCTATGCAATATACAACTTAAGGAATGACTAGCAGAAACAGAGTAAGAAAGAGTAATAATGGTAGTGCTATATTAGTAATAAGGACTCAGACAAACACTGGAACAGTCTACGTTCTACATTAGCTACAGACTTTAATTTAAAAGTCTTTCACTTCTAGGTCACTAAATTTGATTCCAGCTTAGGTCAGTAATGAACAATAGATATTCCGTGGTGACCTCGGTGAAATAAGTTGATGGCCTCAGTTCTGCTCCCACTGGAGTTGTGCCAATGCCAAACCCTGTATCTGAACAGCCCAAATTTTGGGGGAGCAGATGGGGGTTGAAATCAGGATCTGGATCTGAATTCTGAAATGTAGATTTCTAATTCTTATTGGCCAGCAGGGCTGGCTTTAGGAAGTGCAGGGCCCAATTTGAACAGTTTCGATGGGGCCTCGGCAGGGATAACTTAAAAAAAAAACAAAAAAACACATGGCGCTTGTACTCACCGAGCGGTGCCCCGAGTCTTCAGTGGCACTTCAGCAGCAAGTCCTTCTCTCACTCCAGCTCTTCGGCGGCACTGAAGGACACGCTGCCAAAGTGCCGCCAAAGACCCGGAGCGAGTGAAGTACCCGCCATCGAAATGCCTCTGAAGACCCGCAGTGAGTAAAAATTAAAAAGGCGCCTCTAGCCAGGGAAGGAATTCTCACTGGGCGCGGGGCCCGATTCGGGGGAATTGGTGGAATAGGCCTAAAGCCGGCCCTGTTGGCCAGGTGTCTATAGCAAAATCACCACTATACCTGGCAGTGTTAGGAGACAGACTAAGGTCTGAATGGGCCATGGAAACTGAACTATCTTCACATACTTAACAGGTAGCTCCTGTTACACAGGGCAAGGAAGCCTGCATCACATCTGTTCTGGGGATATACAAAGGTCTTAGGTGTACAACACCCTTCTCTTTCTCACACACACACACACATATACAGGCGAGATGGGGAAAGGGCAGACATTAAACCTATAAAACAGGAGGAGAGGACAAAATAGTACAAACCCTAAATTTAAAAAAACCTCAGCATTGAAGTACAATAAAAGTGGGTGAGAAGATTGTCTTATGGTTAAGGCACTAGACTGACGAGTTACATGCTCGTTTATGTCACCACTGAGTTGGGCCCAGAGTGGCAGGATGGGCCAGTGGTTAGAGCATTAGCCTGGGACTTGAGAGACCCAGTGTTAGCCCCAGCTCTGCCACAGACTTCCTGCATGACCTTGGGCATATTGCTCATGGCCAGATTTACAAAGCTATTTAGGCACCTACTGGCATTTTCAAAAACTTCTAAGCTCCTATCTCCTGTTGAAATCAATGAAAGTTCGGCACCTCAGCACTTTGAAAATGTCATCAGTCACCTATCTGCATCTTTAGGCAGCTAAATACATTTTAAAATATGGCCCTCAATTCTCTGTCAGTAAAATGGGGATAATGAGACTATCTATTTAAATTGTAAATTCTTTATTTAAGGGACAGTCTCTGATGTGTATATACACATGAGCCTGCAGCTCAATGGGGCCCTGATCTTCTCTGGAGATTCTAGGCACTACTGTACTATAATTAACAACTCATCTAGCATGCACTAACAAATCCTGTCCTGTTCCCATCTTCCAGCTGGCTTGCTAACAGAAATGCCGGCAGCCTTAGAGCCGGCAATGTCACAAAGTGATTTTGAAAACATTCTCTGGCCCACCAGGTTCACGTTGTACTACAAAACCAGTGTTAAGTGAAACCAAGGATTGTCCTGGGAATTCTAGTGATGTAAACCTGGTAGAGGAATCTCCACTGTATCCTGCACTAGAACTCTGCCACCTGGAATATGGGGAAGGGGGAGCACAGGGGGTAGGGAGGAGTCATGGCAGAGCAAGGCTCCCCTGTGCCTGATTTTTTGCTGTAGCAAGCATTTTGAGGGTGCCCTGTCAGACCCTCCTCTCCACCACGCCTGAGCTCAGTGGAGAATTGAGCCTGTTTTTAAGATGACCCTCTAGAATGCTCAGCTGCCAGGCTTTGTGACTTTAAAAGTCTAAAAAAAGTTTAAAATTTCTTCTGCACAAATATAGAAGGGTGTGAGAAAACTTGGAAAGGAAGCCCTGGGTGGTACAGAACATGGAACAAGGAGCAATCTGTGCAAAGGGGTGTGGGAGTGGGGGAGGCAGAGCCCAGGGGTGGCACACTGAATGCTTGCTGGAAAGGAAATGACTTACCACACTAGCCTGCTTTTGTCAACGGTAAGATTAAAAAGATCCAGAAAAACAAAACACAAAATGGATTATTCTGGCTCAGGGGCCTCATGCAGCCTGCGTGCAGCTGCCTCCTGCAGCTCCTGCATACATGGATGGAGGGATACCTGGTAATATGTGCCAGTAGGTTCATGTTAGCACAAGAGTCTGGTTATATATTTTTACACTCTGCCCAGGCCTCCATAGGAGAGAGCGGCTTCTTGTTGCCTTTTGCTAGAAAGCATCCCTGAGAATTCATTGTCACTGATTCTTCTAGCTGTAAATGAACATTCATCATATTATTGACCAATAAATATCTCCAGCTCCTCAGCATTTCACAGTGCAAAAAGTTGTGGCTGCAGCAGAGAGAACAAGCAACACAAGCCCTTTACACTCGGTCAAAAGCAAATAGGTAGGGCCTAATAACGCTGACCTTGCTCTCCGAGTAGCTGGGATCCTCATTCATTGAAGCAGCCCTGCATTGAGAAGAGATTCCCCATGTGCTGCAGCAATGAGCATTGGGCAGGGTTGCCAATTCTTGCAACATGCAGTGTCTTGCTTAAAGTCCCAGCTCCTAGAGTCAGGGGATGATGAGGGAATCTCACCTTTAATGAAAAAAAAAGTCCCCAGCCCTTGTAATTGCAGAGAAAAGCTTGAAAATATGACCCGAAAGGCCCCAAAGCCAGAAAGAAAACGAAAAGGAGCCAAGAGGTATTAGTTTAAACCTTATGATTTTTAAGCCAATCTTACAATTTTGGGGGACAGGGACTTGACTCATTTTTGAATGCCCGGGGTGAGCGGTATGACATCAGACTCAGCTGTGCGAGCTTGGGGAGCGGGGGGAATTCTGGGGTGGATCCCTGAGCTCCCTGACATCCACTTTCCTTCCTGGTGCTCACAGGCTCATAGCAGGGTCACACCTGCAGCTACACCCTGGCATACTCCATGCTGCTCAGCCAGCAAGACCTGATGGTTGATACAGAGGGGAAGCCGGGCCTTGGCATCCTCTCTGGTGAGCGGTGAACTAGGAAGGAGCAGCCTGGAGGGCAGGGGCTGTAACTGTGCCCAACAGCCACGCTGGAGGTGAAAGTAAAGCCAAGGCTTCCTGCACCCTCCTCGTCTTGTAAATCCATAGAGGAGCTGGCACAATGTGCCCCATCGTATTCACAGGCTCCTCTCACTGGGCAACGAGCCGACACTAAAGGCACCAGCTGTGCGCAGCACCTCGCTCTTCCCTTTGACGATATTTCACAACTAGACCAGTGCTGCAGGGCACAGCAGGCTGCAGAAACCCAGCCTGCAAATCCCAAATCCATCCAGCTACTTCATGTATCAGACAAAAGGGGAGCAACAGTGTCTCCGTCAGGGGGACTTGCTCTGAAAGATGCTGTTGCTTTGGAGAGGCAGGGGAAAGGATGGGAGAATGGAGGCTGATTCCAAATTCATCATGTTGCAAGGGGACAGGTTCATCAAGCGGATTTGGGTGTGGTTTTCTCCATCTCCTAGGGCCAATCACACCTGTCCCTGGATCACAAATATGGCAGAAGCTCACTGATGCATGCTTCACCAATACCGCGTGCACACAGCTGCTAGTCACTCCCCACTTCTCCAAGGTTTGGAGCTCCAGCTCTTTTGTTTTGACAGCATCCTCTTGTCCTTCCTGCAAGCTCCCTCCCAGCCAGGCCACTCCTCCACACCCTGCCCTGCCACAGATCTTGCTTATCCAGAACAAAGTATTATGAAATCTCCTCGGCCTCCTCTTTCTGACCTTTGACTCTCAGTCCCACCTTCTCCGCATCTCAGACCCTAAGATCTCTCAACTACCATCTGCATGTACTTGCCCAGCCTGTTCCCATGGCTCTATACCCTCCCACTTCTGTACTTCCTTCGCTCCATCTCTCCCTCTTTATCTGTCTTTCTGTATCTGCTCGGCCTCTTTTCCCCTAGACACAACCTTGCTTCCTTCAGTCTCCTGGCATTATCCTATTCCCTACTTCCTGTAACCTCCATAATCCTAAAATGTGTGTCTGTTCCCACAGCCTCTCTTCCAGCTCCTGTTTCATTCCCCGGCAGCCTGGCTCCTGTCCTCCCTCCAACGTCCCCAATGCCCTCTTCCTAAGTGTGGCAACAGAGGTCTTCTGTATTCTCACTGGTCCTGATCTCACTGTTGCCCTAGACGCAGCAGGCTGCAGTATACTCCCATTTCCCTTGGCGTCCATAGTCCTGTGTTCTCCTGATTCTGCTCTCACCTTGATGATGGCTCCAGCAGCAGTGCACTGACATCTGTTCCTCTTCTCCTACCTGTTGGGGACAGGGTTCTGTCCTCAGCATCCTACTCTTCCTCTGCTCTCCCTCTTCGCAGCCTCATCTGCCCCCATGGCTCCAGCTGTCACTTCTATACAGATGTAAGCAGAGTCAGGATGAGCTGTACCCTGACATCTGGTGGTGAAGTATGGGAAGTGTGGAAAGAATGTCTGGAATGCGAAATCTCAAATATTTGCATAGGCACGCCTACCCCATCCCAGACTGCCGAGCTGTGGGACTGCTTTGTGACAGAAATGACTCAACCTCAGTTGGGTGGTACTTGCTAGACAAGGGACATGGGTTCCAAAACCCTGTGAATAGAGAGAGGTTGGGGACAGGTATTTGTGCCTGGTGGTGCAGGCTCCTTGTGGAGCTAGAAGCACCAGTTGCACCCCCTCCTCTCTCCACTGTGGAATGTCAGAGTTGATTTTTTATTCCCTTAAGACTCTAGATACAGGTTGCTGAGCTGAACTCACTTTGGGCTAATGGTGCACTAGCACTGGGCTCCCCTACTATGTGCTGAGATCACTAAGAGCTGAAATCACAAAAGAGCTGAAATTACTGAGCTGGGAGCACTGAGTACTGTGCTAACTAGTGGGGGAGCCTGAAGCTATACTGTGGAACAGAGCAGCTGGCGGAGTGGAGCAGTTTATGGGGATGGCTGGAGCGGACCACAGGACAGCTGGTGGAGTGGAGCGGCTGGCAGAGCGGAGTAGCTGTGGGGCGTGTGGAGCAGCCCACAGAGCGAGCGGAGCCGAGCAGTTTGCTGGGACAACTGGAGCAGCTCACGAGGCAGCTGGTGGAGCGGAGCAGTTTGTGAGGACGGCCGGAGGAGCAGAGTGGAGCGGCTGGTAAGGCGGAGCAGTTCGTGGAGAAGGCGGAAGCAGAACCCACGGAGAGGCAGGGCAGTTGGCCCTGGACCACGTAAGGTGCCCCTTTCACCCAGGCTGGGGGGAGGGACCTCTACAGATAGACTCTTGAATTCTGGGGTGGCATTGACCAGAGACTTTTGGGTTGTTGGACTTTGGAGTGATTGGACTTAAGACCCTAAGGGGAAAAGGACATTGCCAAATGTACTTGGGGGGTGGTTATGGTTTGTGTTATAACTCTGTTTGTGGTGTTTCTCCAATGGGATGCCGCATTGATTCCTTCCTTTATTAAAAAGATTTCGCTACACTCAGACTCCGTGCTTGCGAGAGGGGAAGTATTGCCTCCTAGAGGCGCCCAGGAGGGTATGGTATGTAAGTGTCCCAGGTCACTGGGTGGGGGCTCGAGCCGGTTATGCCTTGTGTTATTGAAACGGAAGCCCTGGATACTGAACCTGGCCCTTGTTGCTGCCAACTCAGAGGGGCAGAAGGGTTACACAGATGATCCCCAAATTCGGCGCTCCGCTCACAGCCTCCACCCCTCTGCCCAGCCTTGCACCCACAGCTATCTCTCTGACATCTCCCCCATGACATCTTGCTCAAACTCAGCCTCCTCAAAACCAAATTTCATATTCTTCCTCCTAATCCTCCTTCGCCACCTCCCTTCTTTACCATTCCCCTATTCTCCCCATCACCTGTTTCTTCAATCCCACTCTTTCTTTTCCTGCCCTCTATCCAGCCTGCCATTTTTTCTTCTTCTTTGTAGAGCAAAACCTCACCTTTGCCTGACTACCCGCAGCACTATAACTCTAGTCCATTAACTTGGTCTCGCCTTTATGACTACGGCCTTCTCCCTTCTGGCCTTGTTGTAACCATGATAATAAGCAGGAGTTAGATGTGGACGTAATTTACTTATAACTCAGAGTCATAGGGCTGGCAAGAGAAAGAACAAAAACTCATTCCCACCTTAAGAAGCAATGAGTTGGAATCTCCATTGCTGTGGGACGGCACATGTTATTAAAAACAAGACCCCACAGGAACCAGAACTAAACAACTGTTCACAGACAAATTCTGAGCATCTCCTGCTTCATCATACAGGCAATTCAAAAGGACTCAAAAGAGATTAGACAAGATGATGAATTTTAGAGCATGAGAACGACATGACAATGAATATGGTGGGCCAAATTCATCACTGGTGCCATTCCACCAAGACTTACATCAGGGAGGGGTTGTGCCTTACACATGAGTTTCGAAAAACAGCTTCTGTGATTATTTGGTCTGAAAGTTTAAATACAGGAAATGTCACTTGCTTCCTCTAGACAGTGGGAGTCATGGGCACTGAAACTAGCGCTGATGTCAGGCACTTCTGGGCCTTCGCCACAGACATCGCCTGGCTGTGTGGTTCCCCCACCCCCACCTCTTTCATATCAAACAAGAGAGGTGCCTTCCTTTTTTTTTAAAGCAGCCTACAGATTATTTCTGTTTTACAAACACTAACAAACAAAAGCTGATTATAGCAGAGAATCTCAAGCAAACACATTTGTTTTGTTTTTTAATTAGTCAGTTAAAAAAAAAAAACCCCAAGACAGACAATCCTGACTAGATTCTTCATTTGCTAATGGAATTTGGGAGTGGGAAACAAAGATGATGATGCTGAGCGGCCTGAACAAAGTGAAACGGTTTTAACCCAAAAAGGGAGCGTGAGCAGCATGGCTTGGTCCTATACTCCCCACACTTCATCTCAAAATCTCCTGGTTAAAAAAACTCAATTGCCAGCATATACAGATTTATAGATTACAAAAGCAGAAGAGACTGTTGTGATCATCTAGTCTGATCTCCTGTATAACAAAGGCCACAGAACTTCCCTGAATTAATTCCTGTTCAACTAGTGCACATCTTTTCGGAAAATCGAATCTTGACTTGATCCAGATTCATTCTAGAGTCTGTGCAGGTGTGCAAGGCCCATGGCAGAGAGTGGGTGCTGAGATGCAAAGGCCCAACAGCTCTAACTTCTGGGGTCACTGGCAGGGGTAGGACCCCTGCTAAAATAGGTGGAGATGCCCCCAATCAGTGCATCCTTGCTGCAGCCCACCACCAGTGGGGCTCCTATGGAGTGAAACGTAAAGCTGCCCTCGCTCAGTGTGACCCTTCAAGGAAGAACAGCAGTGAAAACACCCCCTGGCTGTCCCTGGGAGTGAATCACACTGGGTCACAGCAACCTTGAGTGGAAAGTGCAGCTCGCACTAGCAGAGGTTAATGACGCCCTTATCAAAGGGGCTGATCCTTTAGCTCCTGCTCTCATGAGTCATCGCACAGGACTAGGCACCTACCCGGTATTGCAGTGACGCTCCATGACTGACTCTCATGTGTAAAGAGCCCCTTAGTTGCTTCTAAGGGTGTATGACTAAGTGCCAGCTATAGCAGTCACTCTGTCTTCACAGCTCCCTCCCCAAGCACACACACGTGGCAACACTCAGACCTGGGACTTGAAACGTTTCCAGAGAAGTAACCAAGCAAAGCAAAAATAGCCACCTCTCTTCAGTATATTTATGAGCCTGAATTAGATACAACTTCCTGTAAAACGGAAATCATGTCAAATCCCCCACATCCACTCACTGGCTCTGTTCTGCGACAGCACTGGTCTTGCTCTGCACACCGCACAGCTGGGTGTCTGCTGAGCCAGGCCCTCAGCTGGGGCCAATCAGGGCAGCTCCACTGAAGTCTGTGGAATGGCAGAGGGGGACCCAGTGGAGGCTCTGAGCCCTTCTGTTCTGCAACAGGTCTTGCTGGTCTTCTGCCTATTCACAAAAAGCAGCCAAGCCCTGCTATTTCCTGAACTGACTGAGACCCTCGCTATGTAAGCTGCAAACAGAATCAAGATCTGCCCCAAGTATCTATTTATCTATGGCCCTCATTATTGTAGCATCTGAGCACTTCACAATCTTTAGTGTATTTATTCTCCCAACCTCCCTGGGAGGCAGGCGAGTGCTATTATCCGCAGTTTACACATGGAACCCTGAGGCACAGAGACACTATGGATAAAATTTTCAAACGCAGCTTAGGAGCCTACACTTAAAACGCAGCAGTACCGCTATTGTACTTCAGTGAAGACACAACTACGCCGATGGGAGATTCTTCACAGCCCTGAGCAACGTAATTATACCGATGTAAGTTCATAGTATAGACCTGGCCTAAGCCCCACTGACTTTTCACTCTAATTAGGCAGGGCTGCTCCTCATTGTCTTCCCTACGAAAAAAGGTGTGTCCTTAACACAAGTTAACATGAGGTAAAATCCTAGTGAAGATACAGCACTTTGCAGTTTCCAAACAAATTAGCAGGTCAAGGGAAACACCAGGCTTCCCCCACAGCATTTGCCTCAACCTACTAAGGGGTCTCTTGTCTCTACTAGGATTTTACCTCATGTTAGTTAACAACACACTTTTCTTCTTAGGGAAGAGACGCCCCTGGGATTGCAAGTGGTGGGGACAGGGACAGCTGCTCTTTGTGGAAGTGTAAGCAGGCATTAAACAAGCTAGCCACCCACTGCCATCTCTAGGAGGATAGGGGAAATAGGAATAGCCATCCTGGACCAGAGTGCCAGCCCATCCAGTCCAGTATCCTGTCCCCAGTGGCACCAGATGTCTCAAAGGAAGATAAAAGAACTCCTGTAATGAGCCATTATGGAATAACATGCCCCCGGGTGAAGTTCCATCCTAAACCACTCAGTGAGTGGTCAGCTCATCCCCTGAAGCATGAGGGTTTATATCCTCTCCAAACCCCTCCACAAATTCCCTGCTGCATTGCTACCAAAGCCACAGTCTGTCACAGCAGCACCAGGTGGCATATCCCTCCCTCCTGTGGGTGCTTCGCTCCCTCAATTTAAACAAAACAGTCACTCACAAAGACACAGAATTTGGGGCCACCAGCGCTCTAGTAAAAAGCTATCAGCTCAAAGGGCATGTGCAGGTAATGCTATCCAGGTAAAACACAAAAATGCCATTGGATGGCTCAGAGACAGATATCACTACAGTATTACTGCTTATCTAAACCACCTATCTACACTTGTTTGTCAGTACAGTAGAACCGCAGAGTTACAAACACCACAGTTATAAACTGACCAGTCAACCCCACATCTCATTTGGAACCAGTAGTATGCAATCAAGCAGCAACAGAGACAAAAAAAGGAAAAAAAGAAAAAAAAAGGAAATACAGTACTGTACTTAACGTAAACTATTAAAAAAAGGGTAAATTTAAAAAAAGATTTGACAGGATAAGGAAACTGTTTCTGTGCTTGTTTCATTTAAATTAAGATGGTTAAAAACAGCATTCTTCTGCATAGTAAAGTTTCAAAAGTCAATGTCCAGTTGTAAACCTTTGAAAGAACCATCATAATGTTTTGTTCAGTTACGAACAACGTCCATTCCTGAGGGGTTTGTAACTCTGAGGTTCTACTGTATCAAAGTCATGTAGGAAACACACCGTTAAACCCACCTACTCTAGTTAGTTTAAGAAACCAGACTGGTTCACGTGGATCTGCAAAATTTGTAGTTTTATTGGGCTAGATCCACGAAGGGATTTAGCGCCTAAGTCCCAGTTTTGGGTACTCCTTCGATCCATAAAACCCCTGTTCGGCTGCCTCCTAACCCTGTGGGTGTCTAAACTCACTCAGCATCCACATTTTGGCTGTAAAAATCCCCTACGTGCTCAAGTTTCTGCTGCTGAGCACACATACTGCTGCCTCAGGCAGACAGCATCTCAGCTCCTGCGCAACCTTCAAACAAGGGATGAACAGCCATTGCCCCACCTATCTTGCCTCCATGGCCTGATCAGGTAGCCATGCTCTCGGCACTACAATGCCTGAGTGCCTTTGTGGATCTGGACCATTACTATTTGTACTGCATTAGCACTAGGAGCCCCAGTCATAGACCAGGAACCCATTGTGCCAGGTGCTGTACAAAAACAGCACAAGACTGTTCCTCCCCGAAAGAGCTTACAATCTAAGGTGGATACAGATAGACAGATGGGAGAGCACAAGGAAACAATGAGACCAAACTGGTCAGCATGGTAGGCAGCAGTCACAGTTTCACCACAGATACTGTGCCATTAAATTTATAAATATATATTCCATGTATCCCGGGGGGGGGGGGATTATCTAGGGGATAAATTGTAGATCCATGTGATAAGTACATTTATTATCCCCCTTTGACAAATCATTTGCACTCTGACCACTAACTCATTTCCCCCAGAATTTATTCTAATATTCATAATGTTTGAGCCACTTCAAAACAACTATTAATTTTGTTAAAGAAAACAGAATCCTGTCAAAAAATGTTTCCTAATTTCCCCCTAATACAAAATTACTCAGGCCCCTAAAAGACAGGAGGGACAACAGTAAGTTTTGCTCCTAGAATAATTTCAATTTCCCGACTCTCTAACCATGTGAAGATTAAAAATGAGAGACTGACATCACTGGAAAGCTGAGAATTTTGCCTTTCCACTGGGATGCTAGCTTCCAGCCCTAGCAGATACTGAGACACCTAACCCTAAAAACCACAACATCATTATATATAGAAAAGCTATTTAAGGTAATTTTCAGTGGTGTCCAAAATGTATAATTTCCCTTTTCTTCCAAGCCCTGTACGACTGGACTCACAGTTCTACAGAGATTTTTGGCTTTCCCAGTGGAAATTGTACCAATAAGACATCCAAACACACTTATGAGTTTCTAAAATGAACCCTGTAAAATAAGTGGCACACACATAATGTGTGATGGCACAGCCTTGGCAGAAAAGTTTTGTTGCCATTGTTTGGGATAACCTGCACAATTCAACCATGGCCCAGTCAAAACATCACTGATGAGTGCTATATCATCCATTATTCCATACAAATTCAGGTATATTAGGTAAATAGTGGGTGGGAAACATTTTAAAGATCATTAGAGCAGCCCTGACTCCTACAAAGGAAAAGCCTCAAGATGCAATGAACTGAAAGTCAACACAGAGAATTATAGTTTACACCTGGTGCCAAGCTCTGGAGTATGAATCAATAATAACAGTTCTGGATAACATAAGAAGTAAATCATATGTAAATACTCCTCCTTTGGTCAAACAAAGAGGCCAAGGATGCATGCATGACCTATGCAGTTTCCTATGCTTATTCTGAGCATAAATTAGAAGTGCTATTGACCATTTAACAAAACAGACTAAGAGGAGCCTCTTCTGTTATGGCTCCAGACTCCCTTTAACATATTGCAGTACAAGGTGATCTGCATTCCCTAAATAATGAGAAACATTTGGGGATCTCTCATGGGTGTCACAGTTCTCCCCACGGGTCATCAGTTATATACCTCTACCCCGATATAACGCAACCCGATATAACACGAATTTGGACATAACACAGTAAAGTACTGCTCCGGAGGACGGGCGGAAGGGCTGCGCATGCTGATGGATCAAAGCAAGTTCGATATAATGCAGTTTCACCTATAACGCGGTACGATTTTTTGGTTCCCGAGGACAGCGTTATATCGAGGTAGAGGTGTATATGAGTTTCTGCATGAGGAAGAAGTACATGGCTATGCAGATCCTATGGAGAAATGGGCTCATTTGCCTCCCTGTGTATTTCAAACACTTTTCAGTCTTCAGGAGAACCAATTTTTCCTCATTTATGACTAGAGCTGATATCACACGTTTGTATTTGCAGGACAGATTGTGCAATCCATGTGCAGAATGAATGCAAATGGCACTTAATCTGCATATAAAGTTACTATGAATGGGTACGCAGTTGGCCAATTAGAAGCATTTTTGCAAGCGTGCATTTTTTTAAATTCAACCCTATGACTCTCAAGGAAATATTCTTTTTATTAAGATAAATGATCTGATTGATTTGATTAAGGAACTATTCCTAGGTTCTATTCCTAACCTTGCCACTGGTGGCAAGCACTTTGTGACCTTGGGTAAGTCCCTTAACCTCTCCATGCCTCGGTTTCCATTTGTGAGAAGGGTATATGACATATTTGTCTGTTTCATAGGGGTATTAATCAATTTGTAGATTCCTACAATTTCAGGCCACAATGCACCATTAGATCACCTACCCTGACCACTGCATAACACAGGCCAGAGAACTTCACCCAGTGATTCCTGCATCAAAACCATATCTTGTGACTGAGCTAGCGGTATATTTTTTTAGAAAGATATGCAATCTCGATTTTAAAAAGATCAAGTGATGAAGAATCGACCACATCCTGTGGTTAATTGTTCCAGCAGACTTAACAGATATTTGGGAAGAGTTTAGAAACACTCAGTTGAACGGTGTTATAGAAATGCAAAGTCTTACTGCTACTTGTTTATAGTGTGCAGTGTGCAGCCAGTGTCAGAAATAGACAAGACATCCCCATTGGCTTTGGACAGGCAGCAATCTTGTTCTCACTTGCTCCCTCTCTAGGCCTGATTCTACAGCCCTTAGTCAGAAAAAACTCCCCACAGACTTCATTTGAGGCAAGAACTGCCGCAATGAAGCAGGCTACTCTTCACTATCTGAATTGGAGGGTGACAAATTGCACCAAGCCAGAGGCTGAGATCGGATCTTTAGACACACAGAAGGAACACAAGTGTCACTGAAATTCAAGGGGAGAGGTGTGGCCCTGTTGCATTCTTCCCACTAGATCTCAGACCTTATTGAGGCCCTTCCGAGGCTCAGATATCCGTGCCTCAGGGGGAGTACAGGTAAGAGACATGAATCAACTGGTTTTTTGTGGTACGCTTATCTCAGGTGTGGGCAGATCCAGATGGAAATCGGCCTACCAGTTACTGCTCCCCCTACATGGCTCCGTTGTTCCCCACGGAGCAGGGAAAAGCCAAGGGGAGCTGTTCAGAGGTGGATGTTTCTCTCCTTGTAAGGCGCTCTAAGTTCCATCCAGATCTCGGGACATCGGTAGGTTTAGGCAGACGAAGTGCCTGCCATTTCCAAAGCCCCACGAGGGAAAAACCTGCAGAGACGTAACATGTGGCCCAAGATTAGCTAGTGACTCCAGTAGAGGTAAGTCCTCTAGCTGGCCTGGCCAAGTGATAAGTCACCTCTGCTTGCTACGCAGGCTCTCTGCACTCCCGGGGCAGTGTTCTTCCAAGGCAGCTGGAATCCAGTGTGGGCCATTTTTCTATTTTTGAGAAGTACGGGGCAGGGGAGGGGGAGAAACAGTAACATATAATGACTAAGTCCCATCAACAGCAATGGGGTTGCCAGGCAACCAGAGGCACAGGCGAGAGACAAAAGGGAAGAGGGCCAAAATCACAGCGAGAGTTTGAGGCGGGTGAGAAGAGGTTCATTACTGAATGAAATCAACCCCATGTGCTGCTGAAACACAGGGGCTGGGATGAGAAAGCAGCTGAAAATGCCCAGGTGTGGCGGCCATAGCAATGGATGTTTATTCCATTGTGGCCCCTGGGCTGCTCTCCGCAGGAGCGCAGTAGTATTCTTACATCTGGGGAATAGACCAGGGGCTCAGCCTGCTAAACCCCTGGATCCACCAAGATCTGCACAGGGGGATCTACCAAGATTAGGCCTACCATGGAGAAGCCTAATGCCTCTGCAGAGCTGTCCGACACACTGGTTCTCAGGGACTCAGGAGTGGGGTTAATAATACAGAGGGGAAAGCTGCACCAGTGACTGCAGACTCTCTGTTTTGCCCCAAAGGTTTGAGGGGAAAGGGAAGATGCCAACCCTGCCCCACCCAACCTACAGATCTCAGGTTCCGGGGTGGGCCTGCTGGATGGGCTATCTCTGGGCCTAGAGGAAAGAAGGGGTCATGTTGAATAGCCAGCTCTCCCCAGTTTTACACCTCCCCCAGAGAGCATCATATTAGGCTCCCTGCTTCTCATGGGAACGTGACCTGGGAAGGCAAATGAATTAATTTCAGCCTAAACCATACTCATTTAAAACAGTACTAACCTGAAAAGCAAATGGTGCATGCAACAAAGGTGAGATCCATCTGCCCATAACTGGAGACTGTTATGGGATGAGCATCAGAGGGTTAATAGAAGTATAATTTCCTGATATTTCTACCAACAATTCCCCACCCTCCACCCCCACCTCGTCCCTTTAATCTGGTGTCCACGGGCAGGACAATGGGCAGCAAGAATGGAAAGTTACAGCAAATTTCCCCTTGAGTGCTATGCCAATTCTTGCCAAAAAACACAACAAAGGAAACTAGCTCAAGACTGGAAGGTTACTTTAACTTCCTTCTCTGCTTTTTTTTTTTTTTAAGTTTGCTTTTGCCTTTGGGCCACAACTCCCAGGAACAAATCCTTCATCCAAACTGCCTGGTAATAGCCAAGGAAAGCTTTGTCTTGATGTATGGTCTGGCTATCCTGGTAATATTCTGTGGTTGCCCATCGAACGGGTTGGAGGGAAGTAATGCTGCAGTGATACCGCATCATCTTCTGCACAAACTCTATGCATTATTTTAAAAAAACCAAACAAACCTCAGTTCAGCTTGGTTATGGGATGAAAATCATTAATGCAAACATTGTTTAAGGTTCCATCTAGTTTCACAGCAATGAGTTCAATGGAAGTGGAGGTGATATGATAAATAACATTATCATCAGACTAACTGATGTGGGCTTGGCTTTAGGAAATAAAGCTGCCTAATATCATCAGTTATGAGATAACATAATACCCACTTCCTCCAGGCTTTAGACACAGTAAATTTGTTGTGCTGTTTTGGTTGCGAGGGGTTAAACTCCTTAGTTAGCAAAAATCATTATGTGCCCATCTGAAGAAGCAGCTGGTAGCTAAGCCATTTCTGCTGTGCCCGTGACCAGATTTTCAGAAGAGCTCAGCTCCCTTTTAGGTACTGCTGTAAGTGGGCCAGATTGTGGAAAGAGCTCGAGATGTTGGGTGCACAGGTGTTTAGAAAACTGGGCAGAAGTGTTGCAAAGCTGCTTAGCATTTTGGGAAAAGCTGGCTCCAACTGTGATTGCTAAACCCTTGAAAATCTAGCTCCAAAAGCCAAGTTCCCACTATTGCAGGCACAGTTTTGATCCTACAAATACTTGCATCCACAATAAACTGTAAGTGCAAATGAAAGCATTTATGGCTAGATCCTCAGCTGGTGTATATCAGCATAGCTCTGCTGAAGTTAATGGAGCTACAGTACACCAATTTACACCATCTGAGGATCTGGCCCTATGTTTCACAACTTGAAATCAAGTAACTATGGCCACACTCCTGAGAGTGATCTTGGTGGGCATTTGTGTAGGGACATGGAGTTGCCAGGCAGATCAGATGGTAGGATTTGGGCCTAAATGCGTAAAATGCTGTAATTTGAAGCCACAGTTACAACTGTGTGGATCTTACTAAAATAACAAAAGAGTAGACCATTCAAATGCAGTGCCTTTGTCTGTGGCTCTTGCTCAAACTCCCACCTAGATGAATAGAAGTTTTCCACAACCAGAGACTGTAGGATCAGGTACTTATAGTGAACAAGGGGGCTTTGAGGGAACTCCAAATAGAATGCAAGGGGGGCTTGAGCTGTTACTTGATTTTAAAGTTGAGCTGTTCACAGGGCCGGCTCCAGGCCCCAGCGCGCCAAGCGCGTGCTTGGGGCGGCATGCCGCGAGGGGCGCTCTGCTGGTTGCCAGGAGGGTGGCAGGCGGCTCCAGTGGAGCTCCCACAGGCGTGCCTGAGGAGCATCCGCAGGCACGCCTGCGAGAGGTCCACCGGAGCCGCGGGACCACCGGACTCCCTGCAGGGAAGCCTGCAGGAGGTCCACCGGAGCCCCGGGACCGGCGAGCGGCAGAGCACCCCCCGTGGCATGCCACCATGCTTGGGGCGGCAAAATTGCTAGAGCTGACCCTGGCTGTTCATGAGGTTAGAAAACCTATAACAACCTCCCTCCACAACCCTCTGTTCCCCTCAAACTGATATGACTGGAAGGTCTTCTGCAGAGATGTGGAGTTAGTTTTTCTTCCTTTTCCTTTTCTTCTGATCACGTGTCAAAATAGGTATTTTACTAAGGAAGACAGACATTTCCACCTGGGTCTCTCTCACCAAACAAAGCCAAAATAATTACATTTTCTTGGAGTAAAATTTTCTCAGATTGGGGCTCAAGCAGCACATTTCCCTGAGCTTTTATTATAATTTGCAATTTTACCAGGGCTGTCAAGCAATTAAAAAATTAATCATGATTAATCGCGCAATTAAAAATGAATTGCAATTAATTGCACTGTTAAATTAATCGCAATTAAAAAAATTATTAAAAAACAATAGAATACCATTTATTTTAAATATTTCTGGATATTTACTACATTTTCAAATATATTAATTTCAATTACAACACAGAATACAATGTGTACAGTGCTCACTTTATATTTATTTTTATTACAAATATTTGCACTGTAAAAAACAAAAAATATATATTTTTCAATTCATCTAATACAAGTGCTGTAATGCAATTTCTTTATCATGAAAGTTGAACTTACAAATGTAGAATTACGTACAAAAAAACTGCATTCAAAAATAAAACTATGTAAAACTTTGCAGCCTACAAGTCCACTCAGTCCTATTTCTTGGTCAGCAAATCACTCAGACAAACAAGGTTGGTTACAATTTGCAGGGGATAATGCTGTCTGCTCCTTGTTTACAATATCACCTGTAACTGAGAATAGGCGTTCGGCATGGCAATGTTGTAGCTGGCACTGCAAGATATTTACGTGCCAGATGCACTAAAGATTCATATATCCCTTCATGCTTCAACCACCATTCCACAGGACATGCTTCCTTGCTAATGACGGGTTCTGCTTGATAAGAATCCAAAGCAGAGCAGACCAATGCATGTTCATTTTCATCACCTGAGTCAGATGCCACCAGCAAAAGGTTGGTTTTCTTTTCTGGTGGTTTGGATTCTCTAGTTTCCGCACCTGTGTTGCTCTTTTAAGACTTCTAAAAGCACGCTCCACACTTCATCCCTCTCAGATTTTGGGCGACACTTCAGATTCTTAAACCTCGGGTTGACTGTTGTAGCTATTTTTAGAAATCTCACATTGGTACAATCTTTGCCTTTTGTCAAATCTGCTGTGAAAGTGTTCTTAAAACAAACATGTGCTGGGTCATCATCCGAGCCTGCTATAACATGAAATATATGCAGAATGTGAGTAAAACAGAGCAAGAGACGTAGAATTCTCCCCCCAAGAAGTACAGTCACAAATATTATTGACGCATTTTTTTTAATAAGCATTATTATCAGCATGGAAGCGTGTTCTCTGGAATGGTGGCCAAAGAATGAAGAGGCATACAAATGTTTAGCATATCTGGCATGTAAATACCTTACAACACCAGCTACAAAAGTGCCATGTGAATGCCTGTTCTCACTTTCAGGTGACGTTGTAAATAAGAAGCGGGCAGCAGTATATCCCACCAATGTAAACAAACTTGTTGCCTTAGCAGTTGGCAGAATAAGAAGTAGGACTGAATGGACTGTAGGCTCTAAAGTTTTACACTGTTTTGTTTTTGAGTGCAGTTATCTAACCAACACTTTCACTATAAAGAGACTCCACTTCCATATTTGTAGGAGGTGAAAAATATTATTGAAAAATATTATTTAATTTATCATTTTTATAGTGTATATATTTGTAATCAAAAATAATAATATAAAGTGAGCACTGTGCACTTTGTATTCTGTGTCGTAATTGAAATCAATATTGAAAATGTAAAAAAAATCCAAAAATATTTAATACGTTTCAATTGGTATTCTATTGTTATAAGTGTGATTAAGTGACTTTTTTTTAATCGCAATTAATTTTTTTGAGTTAATCGTGTGAGTTAACTGCGATTAATTGACAGCCCTAAATATTCCTGTAGCATACAGCATTCCACTACTAAACACAAGGCCCCATTGTGCTGGGCACTCTGCATACACATTGATACAATCTCTGCCGCAAAGAGTTTACAATCTAAATAGACATGACAGACAGAGTGTGTGAGAAAGGAAATAAGATTATCCCCGCTTTACAGATGAGGAATTGAGATCCATAAAAATGAAGGATTACAGTTTTGTGGCTCCTAGATCACTTATACACTTTGAATGTGTTACACTAAGTAACTTGCCCAAGTCACATATGGAGGCTATGGCAGAGTTGCAATTTGAACCTAGATCTCCCAGCCCAGTCCCTTACCACAAGAATATCCTTTTTCACACATAAACTCTTGGTTATTTTAGACAGCTTCAAGGGTGGATTTGAGTTTTGGGCTTTTTTTTTTTTTTGGTTTTGTTTTCTTATTATGAGAACCCTAGAAGAATTGGAGAGGCTTAATATAGTTGCTGTTGAAAATCTGGAAGAGGATCTAAATGCTTTTTCATGAGATGAATCCTTTAAAGATTTTTATTTGCTAGATTATACATAATCTGTGGTATAGAAATGAAGCAACTCTGGAGAATATTGGATTTGCATGTGATCTCTCTCCTCTGATGGCCTAAACGGTTTGTTGGCTTTGATTCTCAAGAAGACTGCATTCCTGACCATTTTTGCTCATGCTTTTTTATGATTTACACAGCACCCAAAATCTGGTCGCAGTTTTTTATATGATCTGATCCAAGGTTCACTGAAGTCAATGGCTTTTGGAACCACTCCATACACATGATCCCAAATGTCCTCCAATTGAAAGACATGATTCTAGAATCAACAGGACATAAAAGTGAAATCATTTATACACACACAGTATGTGTTTGTAAGATTGGGCTACAATACGAGACAGAAAACATCAGAGTCAAAGTCAGTTGAATGATGGCAACAGTGGAAGAGAGGACCTGGGTAATACAAAGATATGCAACTTCTAAACAAAGACTGTTAATATACTAAATTTATGAGGCATGTGCGTTTTTATTTTATTTTTTTCCTTTTTAAAAGCCTATGAAATTACACACAAAAACTCCATTAATGCAATCTTATAAACACATGCACTTATATATTATATTATACACACACAAATGCAAAAATCTGCAAATGCAATATTAAAATTGCACAGTTAACAACACAAAAAAATCAAGATTATCTTGGCTTTTTCTTTTTGTTAAATGTATAGCTTAATATATTGAAGTTATGTCATAAAATGTATTCCTTATAAAATACAGAAGATATGCAATTTGGTCAAGTTAATGTTGTTATTGGAACCTTAAGTTTTGATATTTCTTTACTATTTTGTGATTTTAAATTTGCAACTTTAACATTGAATTTACAATATTTTGCACATACCTGTATGCTCGAGTGTAGGTGCGTGTGTGTATAAATGTACATTATGACACATCAAATGTAGGTTATGAATGTGTACCATTAACGGTGTGCATTTACATGCATGTTATGGACCCAAAATTTGAAATATGGTAGTAAAAAAAAAACCTCTAAAGAAATGAAGTTACTAGTTAATTTTCATTCCATTTTCATTCCTCATTTTAAGTTCCATCTCTCAGCTGCCTACTTTTTAATACATTCAGCAAGAAGGGTTTGCATGCCTGAAGTTTCATGTAAAAGAAGTAAAAAACCAAAGATATGTTTTAAGTTACAAGACAGCAGCAAAGTCCATGACACTCATTTAAGTTCTGTTCACTAGTCATGACTGATCAGAGTCAATTCACATGAGACAGATTAGCAGGATGTATGATGTCCTTTGACTTTTGCATTTATACAATTTAAAAATGACACCACCACCCTTTTTTGTGGGGGGGGAGTTTAGGGGGGAGGAATCTGATAGCCAACTGAGGTCTCCTCTACCAAATTTCAGCCTGGAGAGAAATTTCGCCATTAGGTTCTGAACATCTGAAAACAGAGATTTATAATGGACATGCTGACAGATCTCAACTACAGCACTGCCGGCAGACAGCACTGCAGTAATAATGCCAGCTACAAATCCTTACTGAGCAACTTAAGTGACTATCATCAGTCATGTTTCTCTTCTCCTCTATTTCATTGACAATCAGCATGCTTAAAAGTGACAATGAATACCCAGAATGTTTTCTTTCATATCCTTCTTCATGTCACAGAGATTGACTTCTGGAAGCCAAGAGAGGAAATTTAATCCTTAAACTGTAAACAGTTGCAGACTTTCGTGTCTCAGGCCCTTTGGGACTCTAACCTCAAGCCCATTTATGGTCTACTTGAGGTCACTGTGTTGCCCACCCTTTTTTATTTTTACTTTGGGGTTTTCATTTTAATCGTGTGTTTATTATAAAGCCAGCCCTTGTAAACAAAAAACACAATGAAAAAAAACAGTCTTCTCTTTGCCTGCCCTTTTGATCAGGTTGCTGTATAAGAGTCCATTTACAGCTGTTTTAACCTTCTGTGTAAGAGCGTGCAACTGGACCACACGGTCTCCGTTAATACCATCAAGTCTGTCTCTTTCTTTATGAGGCTGTTATAAACATTATGGGGAGAATAAGTACTTACTTGTGTGATTACTCAGTAGCTTGTATTTGAAAGCAGGACATAGTAATTTGGATTTATATAGCAAGAGATCCCAAACCACTCTATGAATGGTTTATAGAACAAGAATCTCTCCACCCAATATTCCTGCAGCTGCTTCTGGAGCAGCACTCAGCTAGTGTTTAACACTGTAAGTTATGCATTCACACATGGCCATATCCTCTCTCTCCACACCTAAGCACAACTGTAAAATAAACATTAATACATTAGGCTAGAAAATACTACAGTCAACTAGCCACAGAAAAAGGAAATGCAAATTTGAGGGTGAAAAATTTCACACCCTATGCAATACAATTAATCTAACCCACATCCCAGTACAGACACCATTAGAATTTTTCTGTCAACCCTAACTACCGCCACTCAGAGATATGGATTTACTACAGCAATGGAAGAACCCCCTTCCGTCACGGTTTAAGTGTCTACACTACCGTGCTACAGTGGCCCAGCTGCAGTGCAGGTGCTATAGTGTTTCTCGTGGAGACCTGCCCTAAGTAAACTGGGCATTAAAAACAATTTCCCTTCCCGGTACATATGTTAGACCAGTTGCTAAAGGCTGTTGCAAATTGCACAGTTGTCCGTTTTACAAGAAGACAGATCAGACCTACTATGGAGACTGAAAGAGTTGTGACTGCCCCAGATTGCAGAAGCTAAGCAGAGGTAAATCAGGTATGCACTATATGAGGAAAACCCAAGATCTACAGGAAGTGCTGATGGCACTTCAGAAGGCAGCACTTTGCCCTGTCGGTCAGTAACAAATGACAATATGCCACACTTTACATGGCAGCATGCCACTCAGGATCCCAAAGACCCAACGCCCCTGCAGGGATCACTATGCTGCAGAAGGTGAAAACTTCCCGATGATCCATAAAATCAATGTCCTGCCCACTGGCAGACAATAAAGATCCTGTGATACTTATCACGGGAGTTGGGCATTAGCAGTAGTAGCCTGGTCAAATTCCAATCTGCTTAATTACATTGGCTGAACTACATTCATCCCACCATTTCAAGTGGATTTAGTGTTCTATACTCTAGGTTCTACGCTGTAGTGTTAGGTAGCAGCTGCTTTCCACCCCAGAGATGGCTACATTTCAGTGCTGGCAGCAGCATTTCATGTCTATGTGAACACTTGGGCATCATTTCTGATGAAAGCCCCTCTGTAAATGTAAGATCTTCAACCCACTGCTCTGTTGAATGCTACTTCATTAATATTTATTTGTATTACAGCAGCTCCTTGAGGTGCCAATCAAGACTGAGGCCACCTTGTGTTAGGCACCATCCCCATAAATAGTAAGAGACAGTCCCTGCTCTGAAGAGCTTGCAATGTAATTAGAGAAGACAGAGAAAGGAAGTATGATTATCTCTATTTTACAAATGGAGAATTGAGCCCAGAAAAAAGAGGACTTGCCCAATGTCTGGGGGAGGGATAGCTCAGTGGTTTGAGCACTGGCCTGCTAAACCCAGGGTTGTGAATTCAATCCTTGAGGGGGTCATTTAGGGAACTGGGGTAAAAATCTGTCTGGGGATTGGTCCTGCTTTGAGCAGGAGGTAGCACTAGACTGACCTTCTGAGGTCCCTTCCAACCCTAATCTTCTATGATCCTATGTAGGAAGGCTATAGCACAGCCAGAAACTGAACCAAGAGTTCCTGAGTACCAGTCCAATACATTAACCATAAGACTGTCCTTCCACATGTGACTGGCATGGAGTCCATACTTCAGGTAGAGAGACTAGGGAGTCAGAATGCCCCAAAATTCTGTCATATCCTGTACTGTGTTTTTGCATCAACATATTAATCTATGTTACGAAAGCAACAGCATTACAATTCAAGCATGAGTCCACCCCTCTGCAAGGTGCTCTGTGAACCCAGTCACTGAAAAAGAGGCTCTCCAGCTATGTCTTCGTTAGGATAATTGCTCTCTGCACACTAGAGAATCTCTCCCCAACATCCTGCATATTACCCACATTGGCCAAATCCCTTCCCCCAGTTTGGTTTTAGTCTGTGTGGATGGGCAGATCATACATCATCAGCCCATGCAGCATTCTGAATGTCAAAGAGTTAAACACTGGAAAGCGATTCTCCTTCTTGAAGGTAAGAACAAGCAGCTGGTTCCCTTCATCTTTGGGACTGGGCCTGCCAGGTGATGAGCATCCTGCACTCCATTTGGCTTCCCTTATACAGTTTTTCTTTGACAAAAGCCTTAGGGCCCAATCCTGCTCCCTGAGAGTTTTCTCATCAACTTCAACAGGAGCAGTGCCCTAACTCCGAACCTCCCCCCATCCGGCTGAATTGCTCATTTATCTTGCTCTTCGAAGCCTTCCTTTGTAACCCAGGTCCTTTGCAGCCACTCCCTCGGGATCCAGCAGAGGAAGCAGGCAGCCTTATGAGTAGAGGTGACCAGATGCCCGGATTTTATAGAGACAGTCCCATTTTTTTGGGGTCTTTTTCTTATATAGGCTTCTATCACCCTCCACCCATCCCGATTTTTCACATTTGTTATCTGGTCACCCTACTTATGGGTAGGATATTTCCTCAAAACACTATTTCCTACAAAAATGCAAACTTTTGTTCTGTAAGCCAAGAGCTCTTTGTTAAATAAACCTTAGGCATCTCCGTTGAAAAAGTGCAAAAGATAAACTAGGCTCTGATTAATCTGATGAGTTGAAACAAGTTAAAAGAAGAGCTAGTGTTGTCTCTTAAAGTGTGTCACTAGAGGATAAAAAAAAAGAAAGCAATCAAACCTATTTTCTCCAGAGTGCAGTAAAATGAGAACTTCCAGAGCTTAAAATATATTTGATGGCACGCCCTTCCCTCTAAACACACCTGCCACTTCACCCCCCTCCCCATTTCTCTCCACATCCTCTCTGGACTTGCCAAGCTTCGTTCACTACAGAACTGAAATATTTCCTTTTATATTCTAATACTTCCTGGATGGAGCCTCCCCGTTTTTATAGCCAGAGTCTATAAAAGTCTATCCAGGAGAGGGAGGGGAAAGGAAACCCCAGAGCTTTTCAAATACAATGAAAACTTATCTCGTTTGAAAAAAAACAAACAAACAAACAATGTACCTAAAATAATAGCTTACGAGAATCTTGCCTGGAGAAAATAGTATAAGCTTGGGGTTGTTCTTCGTCTGTGCTTATGGGAGAGGAGAATAGAAACTCCTCACTCAGGCCTGGTCTACATTAAGTATTACATCGGCATAGCAACATCACGGTGGGGATGCAAAAAATCCACATCCCTGAGCGGCACAGTTAAACCGAATTAAGTCCCATGTAGACTGCACTCAGTCGACAGAAGAATTCTTCCGTCAAACTAGATACTATACCACCTCTCAGCAAGGTGGATTACTCATAGCGACAGGAGAAACCTGCCCCCTCTCCCCAACAGGTGTAGGCAATATCCAGCCTGATGCTGTGCTGCTGTATCATTTTAAGTGTAGACAAGCCCTAAGAGGGAAAGAGTGGTCTTGTGGTAAAAAAACAGTGTGGGCTGTCATGTAGTCTGGGTTCCACTCCTACCTCTTCCACAGCCTCCCTGAACTGCCTGGGGCAAGTCACTTTGACTAAGATTTTCAAAAACACAAGCCAGAAGTTAGGGCTCCTACATCCGTATTTTGGCATCTAAATGTAAGTGGCCTGATTTTCCAAAGTGCTCAGCACTCATCTGTTTACATTGATTTCAGTACTTTTGAAACTCAGGCCACTTGTATTTAGGTGACTAAATATGGACTGAAACACCAAGCGTTGAAAATCTTAGTGCCTGAGTCTAAGTAAGGTGTTGAGGACGCTGAGCGTCTCACAGAATCAAGCCCTTTTAACATCATTGTATCTGAGTCTTCTCAATCTGTACAATGGCTATGAAGTGCCTGAAAGAGTTATGACAAGTCTTTACTAATGCAGTATTGCTAAACTCAAACATTCAAAAATCATGAAATTGGCTTAAAAAAACACAACAAAACTTATTAGTATAGGTTAGGTTCTTTCCACCTTCTGTTTTTTATACCTTTGAGATACACTGGGATCACAATTTCAAGATTTTCTCTATAGCCATGAGGGCTACAAACTTTATTTTTTTAAATTAAAGCTGAAATTCTCATATTTCCATGACTTCAGGAGTTGGGACCTCAAGAAAACCATCAAATGTTACAAGACTCAGGATAAATCAGGAGATCTGGCACCACAGCTAATGCTTGCAAAACACTTTGAAAGTCTCAGACAGAAAGCACTGCAGAAGTACGAAGCATTGAAATATGCCGTGTTGTCCAAAAGCATGCTGAATTCCCATTGCCTTCAGTGGGAGTGGCATGCATGGAAAGAATGCAGGCTAAGGCCTATTTTTTATTTTGTTAGGAGAGTTAGTATGATTTAATTTAAAACAAATCAATGAAAAAACAAACAATGCATTATATCAGCGTGTGGCAGGGCCTGCTCACTCCTGCCTCTGCTCAAGTTCACAAACAGCTCAGTGACCTTTTTGCTGGTAAAACACCTCGTGCAGTTTATTTACAATATTGGTTTCCACCACTCTTGTACATTAGTTAGCCTTATGCCTACAGCCCTAGAGAGTCTTACAGCCTCACACCTACAGTCCTGGGGAGTCCTCCGCTCCTGAAGCAAGCAGGGAGGAGCAATTTCTCCATTTCCTCCCATTCCATTTCCTTCCTGTGCCTTTTGTATCATCCCCTAAATGTCTAATTAGCCTCTTTAGTTCTCCTCAGTTAGGCACGGCTCTTCTTAATGAGGTCTGCTCTGGAGTAATTAATTCCAGTTGCAGTGACCAGAGTGCCGGTTTGGGTACTTTTGCCCAGCACTCTGTCACAGAACCACACATGACAGCCAATAATCCTGTAACTTCCCTATTCTAATGATTAGAGGGTTTTCCTCCTTTCCATTACCTGAAATTAACATAGGCTTTTGCTCTTCACGTGTAAGGTCAGACACTTAGGGTACATCTACACTGCGAAAACAAAAACAGAAAAACCCAACCAAACCTGTGGGAGTGAGTCTCAGGGCCTGGGTCTAGAGAGTGAGGCTCACACTACGCTGCTAAAAATAGGAGTGTAGAGATTCCCTCTCTGTCTAGAGCTCAGGATCTGAGACCCAGACATCAGAGCCCATGTTCCAGCCTGAGCAGGAACGTCTATACTGCTATTTTTACCACAGTAGCACAAACGCTGTGAGCCCAAGTCTGCAGACTCAGGCTCTGAGACTCGCTGCTATGGGGGGGCGGGGTGTTTTTTGCAGTGTAAATGTACCCTTAGGACATGATCCAACACCTACCCAAGGCAACAGATATCCGTCCACTGATTTCAATGGGTCTTGGATCTGGCACTTCAAAAGCTTTGTTGTCTTCCTGGATACTTTTTAAAACCAATAACCATAATAATTTGCATGTATGTAGCATGATACATCTGATCATTCCAAATATTTTGCTAAGACTAATTAAGGCTCACAGCACCCAGGTGAGGTATGCTAATAAGAAGAACTGTCCATTTTACTGCAATAAAGTATTAATTATTATTATTGATGTATTACCCTAGCACCTAGGAGCCCCAGTCACAGACCAGGATCCAGTTGTGCTAGGCACTGTACAAACACTGAATAAAACAATGATAGTAGGTATTTCTAGTTGAATACACCTGTTCTGTCACTAAACATCTGTTTCAGTGAACCTCATCTAAATGACGGGTGATGGAGAATGGCAGCACTGCAAATGCGAGTACGGTTTGGCAGTAAACGAGGATACACTAGACAACATTTTCAAACTTAGGTGATTAACTTTAGGCTTCTAAAGCCATGTGTAGGCATCTAAATATAAATGACCTGATCTTCAAAGGTGTGAGCACCCACGGTTCTCTGAGTCCCTTAGGAACTGGGGGTACTTAGAATCTATGAAAAGAAAAGAAATCAGGCCACTTTCATGTAGAAGCCTGAATCTGGATTTAGGTGCCTAACTGTAAGCACCCATGTTTGCAAATGTGGGCGTTGAACTTTTAAAAGTAGCTGAAAGTGATATTTATGTTCCTCGGCCTCGTTTCTAAAATCCTCAGTTTCACTTTGTCTTCAAAAGTACCTTTGTCAGCAGATTTTGACCAAGAAATGTGAAATCTCTGGCTTATTCTGACTTGGGGTAAGAAACTTTGTTTCCAGCAAGCAACTGAAGAGTGGGCAGTAAACCCAGCGCAGGTGAGCAGTAAGTCCTTGGAGAATTCATTCTGCCTTTTCCTTATAATAGGATAAGATTTCCATGACCACCTAAGAAAGTTAGGTACCCAATTCCCATTCAAAGTCAATGGACTTGTGCATCTGACTCCTGTAGACACGAAAATCTCATCCTGCTTTTATATATATATATATATATATATACACACACACACACATATACAGAGAGAGAGAGATGTGATGTTCAGACGTGATTCAGGTGCCCAACTCCCATTGTTCTGTGTTCCTTAGTCACTTAGGTACTTTCAAAAATCCCTTTCTGACCTCCCCTCATACTTATTGCAGGCCCAAGCCTGCAAACACACACATGCCTTTATTCACCAGAGTAAAGTTACTCACCCATTTGTGTAATCAGGTGCTATGGCTGTAGAAAAAACAGTCCTAAAAATGTGATGATTAAAAACTCTACACCTCCAGCATCTTTACTTTTATTTCTTCTTGTTTGTAAAAAGTGCAGTAACATTATTAGGAGATTTACCTACCACAGAGATAAGAGAGTCACTCTGATTAAGCCATCACCACACTTATCATTAGTTTTCCAGACAGCCTGGCTTAGGCAAGCCCTTTTCTTGCTTTATGCCTTTGCAATTTTCAGTGACAGAGTGTGATTCAGATTCCAAGGTCAGAAGGGACCAGTGTGATCATCTAGTCTGACCTCCTGCATAACACAGGCCAGAGACCTCCCCCAAAATAATTCCTGTTTGAACTAGAGCAGACCTTTTCCAAGCTTGATTTAAAAATTGCCAGTGATGGAGAATCCATCACAGCCCTTGTTAAGTTGTTCCAGTGGTTAATTACCCTCATTGTTAAACACTTATGCCTTATTCCCAGTTTGGATGTATTGTGTAATAATTACAGATTGTAGGGGCACGTGCCTATCGGCAGTGAAATAGTTCCCAGATTTTATACTGTGTGCATTCCTCCATTCTGAAGGAGGAATTTCTCACACAGGGCCCAATCCGACAAGCCATAGCCTTGTGAAAAACACACATTCCCCAAAACAGTCCCATTGAAGGCAGTGGTAGAGCACTCCTATGAGTAAGGGTTACTCCTAGCAGTAAACGAGGTTTGCACAATTGGGTCCACATTTTCCTTACACCACCTCTGCTTTAAGCGGCACCAGGAGTCAAGCTGGCCTCCAGCTCACAAGTCACTGCATAATTAAGCCACCTTTGCTCTACCTCATGTAGTTCTGCACGTGGCTCAGCCAGATCAGAGTTATCAGCCCACTGTGCTCACAGCTAGGTGCTAATAAAGTGACAGGAATTAACAGTCATTCTGTAGAGATCTCAAACCGAGGCCCGAATCCTGAGAAGCACTGAGAACTCTCCCCGCCTGCCAACATCAGAGGGAGTTAAGGGTGCTGAATATGATCAGGTCCTAACATTGAACATCAGTTCCAAACAGCCCACAATTCCAAGGGGATAGCATTGGAGCAGCTATCTTCACAGTAGCACCACTTTCCTACAGGATAACTAAGGGCTGGTCTACACTACGGGGTAAAATCGATTTTAGATACGCAATTTCAGCTACGTGAATAATGTAGCTGAAGTCGAATATCTAAAATCGATTTACTATCCCGTCCTCACCGCGCGGGATCGATGTCCGCGGCTCGCCATGTCGATTCCGGAACTCCGTTGGGGTTGGTGGAGTTCCGGAATCGATATAAGCGCGCTCGGGGATCAATATATCCCATCTAGATTAGACGCGATATATCGATCCCCGAGCAATCGATTTTAACGCGCCGATACGGCGCGTAGTCTAGACGTGGCCTAAGCAAACAGCACGTCCACTATCCACTGAAAGGGGCAGCATTTCCCCTAGCTGCAAGTTAGGCCTGAAACCAGTGCCGCTACCCACGGAGGGAGAGCAAATCTCTCTTGCAGTTCCAGCTGCTTTGAAAGAATGGCTCCATCAATCACCTCAAAGGCGGATTTTCTTGCTCCCGCTATGGAAGAGCAGGTGTGGGCAGGAAGGCATTTCTGGGTGGGAGTATTCCATACCCGCCCCCCAGCAGAAGAATAGGAGCCCTGAAAACAGTGGGGTGCAGCAGCCAGTTCAGGTGGCAGGGCAAGGAAACTGTGAAGCACTGACATAACTGTAGCAGCGAGAGCTAGGAACCCAACACACACTTTATACTGCTGGGGAAACTGAGGCAGTGAGCAGAAATGACTTGCCCAAGGCCACACAGAAGTTAATCTTCATGATTTCTAATCCCCACTCTGGCACCGACTAGCTATGTGACCCTCGGGACTCCAATCTCCCCACCTCAGAAATCATGAGACTTGAAAAAAATACATTTTGGGATCTTTTTATTTGTCTTCTGGCTTCTGAGCCTTTGGGGTGCACTCAGGTCACACTTGCAAGCTTTTCTGTGGCTAGACTCTCATTTTTTAAAAAATTAAAAGCTGAGATTCTGATGTGCTCACTTGACTCCAGGAGTGAGGGCTTTAAAATTAAAAAAATCAACTATATCACAAGATTCAATAAAATCACAATAGTTGGCAACACTGGACTTTGATAATCCCAGCTGAGAAGGGACACTAATATATACCTACCTCTCAGGGGGTTGATTAACTAGTGAATGTGCAAGGTTTTGAACATGCAAAGCACTATATAGGTGCTAAGTATTATAACAGGCGCAGGCATAATTAGCTGAAACCTGCCGTTTGGAAAGAATCACATCTGAGGAGATCCATCCAGCTAATCCATCTTTTTACTGAGCTACAGCACCACATCGTAATGGCCAACCCTGAGGGATTCCCTTGAGGAAAATGCCACTGTTACTAAAATAGCAAGTTCATTCCTACCAGAAACTCTATCTCTGCATGAGCAGCGAGAGACATAACAAATAATAGACCACTAAAGTCAATGTTCACCTATTTTCATTTTAAAACAATACATAGAACCATTCTCCACACTCTAGGGCCTTGGAAGAGGAGAGTAGAAAAGGGGACCTCGCAGATATTGATTCTCTTCTTTATGTTTTTCTTAAAGAATAGCCTTGTAAAGGTGCATTGACAGCTATGGAGCTGCTATGCGGAGGAGGGGGTATTGTCTGAGTGTTGCAGAGATGAGGAACACAAATCTGAGCTTAGACTGCCCTTTCGTGTTGATTAAAAAAGAAAGTTATGTTGCTAATAAAAGGCCATATTGTACTATCAATTTTTAAGTTTTAATGATTTCAGTGGGGAGTTTGACTTAAAAAAAATCAATGGCATAGTATGGCCTGCAATATTTAGATTTAAAAAAACCACATACATCTTAAGGCTTAATAATAAAATCAAAGATATTGACTAATATTTCTCAGTATACAGCAGGTTAAAGTAAGGGGAATCGGGCGGGGGAGGGAGGGGAGCACAGCTGCCCCTCCTTTGCTAAGAACAGAGGGAGCTATACTAGGATTGTGTAAACAGTGCTTCCTCCCAGCTCCCCAACCCCCGTGACTGATGCCCTGAGAGCTCCCGCTCCTGTTCCAATCTACTTTAACCACTGCTTGTACATCCTGGTAATTGCTAACACTAACAGACCTGTCAAAGGCAAGGTCCCTCCGTCATCAGCACTGAAAACAGCCCGCCAAGTTCCCCTCCCCTTCCCATGGTAGAGTAGAGCAATGCATTCGCTGCCCAGCACGAGTCCACTCTAGTCTTTTCCCCTTCTCAGCCAACCTTTCCCACTTTTTAGTAATATTAGTAGTACTGGTATTTCAGCAGTGCCCAAAGATTCCATTCAGAGCCCCATGGTGCTAGGTGCTGTACATATACACAGTACGCAAGCTAAGGAGTGAAATCCTGACCTCACTGAAGTCAGCAGCAAAGCTCCCATTGACTGCAGTGGAGCCAGGATTTCACCCACAGTCTCTGCCCCCCAAAATTTACCATGCAAGCCCACAATCCAGCCATCAGATCTACACAGGAGGGCCCAGATACACATGCTGAGCTCCACTGACCATTCCACACACATGGATCCAATTACAAAGACAAGAGTCAACTAATAAGTTTCTGTAATCCCTTTGGGGTTTAGAAAGCAAGGCCCCTGAAAATCTTTTTCCCAGGGGGGTGGGAGAAAGTAAGAAAAAAGGAGGGAAACTCCAGGGGGCAGGTCTGGAGCTCCAGGGAGGAGAGAGGCAGCCTGCAGGCCCAGGGAGAACCTGCCTGAGGAGGACAGGCCCGATCGGGACAGCCCAGGACAGGAGCCAAGAGGAGCACTGTGCCAGGGAGGAATCGTCCGAGAAGGACAGGCCGGAGCTGGACCCAGTATCACGCCTGCCCAGATCTGCATGGGGCTGTGAGTACTGGGACTTGTGAATCTGCATTGGGAACAAGGAGGGAGGCTGCTAGCTAGTTAAGTGGGGAGCTGGGCGGTCTGTGTGGTTTTGCAGAGAGCGGCAGAAGAGGGCACCGGAGGGGTTTGCTGGGGAAAGTTCACTGGCGCCGAAGATGACCAAGAGCACCCAAAGACTCATCACCAGACTGGAACTTTGCTCAGGCCTCCTGAACTCTGTGTGCAGACACATTGCTCAGTGTCTGCCCTGTCAGACTGTGCTACCACTGGGCCTATGGGGCCTTGGTTTGGATGCAGCCCTGTTTTACTGCTCCCCTTATATTTCTTCTTGTTGTATTTCTCCTCTCATCCCTCTGTAAATAAATACTTCCCTTTGTTATATCCATTGTACTTCTCCTGTGTGTGTATGTGTTCATTCTGGGGGGGTTGGAACAGGTGTCCCTGGGGTGGAAGGGATTTCTCCTTCTGCATTCCCGTGTGCGCTGTCTCTGGGCCAGAGCTGCCTGCAGAGCAGACTCCATCTTGGCCACGAGGGCGCTAAAGTTACATTTGTATGCAGGTCTTGCCATTGAATGAGCCACAGCTGTATCCTCGCCCATTAGTTAATCCCGCACAGCGTGGTCCACGTTCCATTAGACATTATGAGTAAATGGAGATGTGAACGTTGGCTCAACAGAACCTCTCCTTCTTCCCCATGAGCGCCAGGGACCGTCCATTATAAGAATATTCTCTGGAAACAAGGGGTCATTGGAGCCATGCAGAGCTGAGTGGAGCCACTGCATTTGTACATGCACAGAGCAGCAGCAGGCACTGGCTTGGCCTATGAGCTTGAAGGAGGAAAGGAATATAGTGGAGTCCAGCTGCTCCTCTACCCCTTTTTGCTCCAGCCAGTCCCCGCCTTACTCATTTGGCTGAAGCCCCATGAGCTCTCACAGACAAGGCTTACCCTTACCCAGGGGGCAATAATCTGCAGCTTTTGCTCCCTCCCTCGCCCTTCCAACTGAGACCCATGGCTTCAGCCTCCCCTCCACTCCCACAGCCAGAAGGAAGCGCTTGGCCTGCAGTGAATTTGAAAAGCTAGTGCACAAAATAGGGTTCCCGTCCTGTTCCCATTAGAGTGACCAGATAGCAAGTGTGAAAAATCAGGACAGGGGTGGGAGGTAATTTGCACCTCTATAAGAAAAATCCCCAAATATCGGGACTGTCCCTATAAAATCAGGACATCTGGTCACCCTAGTTCCCATTAAAGTCAAAGGGAGTCCTGCAATGGGTTTCAATGGGAGAAGGATTGGGCCCACTCCATTGTAAAGAGAGTTTTTGAAATTAGTGCTGAGAGGATGAGCAAAGGAGATGTGATAGATAATTCATGGCAGCAATCTGCTGCAGCAGAGATACCTCCCCATAAACACAAAATTGGAGGGCATAAAATAGGAAGATAGTGTCATTTACAAGTAGTAAAAGAACATGTTGTAAGTTACAGGATGCTCTACAGCAGGCTATGTCAACTGATAGAGACGTTCTCATTCAACGTTATATTTGCTTGAGTGTAAGAGCTATTAAATTAAGTCGTGTTACTGGCAGCTTTCGGCAGGAGTGTTGTCTCAATAAAGACAGCAAATTGGGCCATCAAGGGGAGAGGAATCATAGATTTTAAAGCCATTATGATCATCTAGTCTGACCTCTTAGGAATCACTGGGTGACATTCCAAAGCTTGTGTTATGCATCTAGCGGCTACCCCATAAATTCTGACTGAACTAGAGTGTATCTTTCCAAAAGACTTCCAGTCCTGATTTAAAGATTCCAAGACACAGACAATACACCACATCCCTTGGCAACCCCTTCCAATGGTTAGTTATCTGCACTGTTAAAATGTGCACCTTCTACCTAATCAGCTTCAATCTAGTCTTTGGCTTGCTTACTTGCTGCCTGAACCTCAGGGAGAATACTCAAGAATACTGCAAGGTGTAACAAATTTCCAGCTAGCTGGGAGATGGACAACATAACTTAAGAGTTCTCTGCCTTCTCGGCTATCTGTGATTCAGGATCTGCAATGTAGGTTGTTGTAAAGTAGCAGAGAATCTTCAGGTGAGAATAATTCTTCCTGTTGTTTTACTTATGCGTTGGATTATTATTATTCTTTTATCTTTTTATGCTGTTAGCTACAACATAAGATAAAGCCACAATAGCCCTGGGAAAGAGTAGCCCCATCTTTGTTCATCTGCAAGCTTCTAAACTATTGCAAAAAGGTATCCAGAAAGGTGTCCAAATCCTTGAATTTAACATCTGTGCCAACAATAAACAAATCCACAAGTCTGACACATTCCTTAATCCATGCTGGAATACTGAAACAGCAAGACTTCCTTCTAGGTTTTGCACAGTTACTAGTAAAGTCTAGGTGTCCTGTGTCACAGAGTCCCAGGGCGATGCTCTGGAACTGCTCCCTACCAAGCCAGTCAGGACTTTGGGGAGCCTCCTCTCCCTTGGAGCAGACTTGTTCAGGGCAAGAAGCTCACATGTCTTCACCTCCTGGGTCTCTCCTTCGAGCATTCAGCATCCTCTGCCCCTCCGTGCGCTTCCCACAGCGAGCCCGCCCCAGCAGGTCCTGCGGAAGCCACAGGGTCCTGCACCCCCACTTTGCAGTCAGATGTGACTCTCAGCCAGCCAGTAACACAGAGGTTTATTCGATGACAGGAACAGGGTCTAAAACAGAGCTTGTAGGTACAGCAAACCGGACCCCTCGGCCAGGTCCATTCTGGGGGGCAGTGAGCCAGACCCCCACGTCTACACTTCACTCCTCGTCCCCAGCTAGCTCCAGACTCACAACCCCCTCCAGCCCCTCCTCTCTGCTCAGCCCCTTTCCGGGGCCAGGAGGTCACCTGATCTCTTTGTCTCCAACACCTTCAGCTGGCACCTTTGCAGGGGAGGGGCCCAGGCCATCTGTTGCTAGGAGACAGCGTGCCAGGCATTTAGGTGCACTGGCCCTTTGCTCTGCAGCAATCACACATCCTTATTCCACCACCTAGATACTTAAGAACTGCATAGGGGACACTGAGGCACCAACACAGTATTCAGAGCAAACATTAAGAACATTCCCAGTTCATCACATCCTGTTCAGCCCTCTCCCCCAATACAGTGTTCTGTTCCAGGAGGTCTCAAGGCTGCTCTCATCACTGACCCAGCAGTCCTTAACCTCCATGTGCAATGACTGCAAGTTCAGGCCCAAACAAAACAAGAATTTACAGACTTCAATGCTCTCCTACAGTCCCCTAGGAGGATTTCCATTTGATGTTTCTTTATCCCATTTGATTATAGACAAGAGGGAAATGCAATTTCAGTTATATCTATTTACACAGCTCCCTCATCAGAATATCTTGAGTGCTTCACAAATATTAATAGATTTATCCTTGCAGCATGCCCAAGAGGTAAGGAAATATTATTAAACCCATTTTCAGAGAAGGAACTGAGGCACAGAAAATGAAGGAAGTCCATGGTCGCACAGGAAGAGCTGGGAGCTAAATCCAAGTCTCCTGTGTCACAATCAGTGCCTTAACCACAAGACAGCCTTTCCCTCCTGGATACAAATTTAGGGGGAGACTGTTCCATTTGTTGTAAGTACAAAACCACATTGCATTAGCAGAGTTTTGATGGATTTCTTTTAACCATTTACATCAAGTTATGGAGCAAATCAGTAAAAGGATATACTTATCTTTCCATTTAATTTCTAATTGTGGTGTGAACATTGTGGATGCTTAAAGGTACAGTAAGTCTTGGGGTCAAATCTGTCTGAAAATTTAGATTTTGTAAAAACAAGAATTTACAGAAGCTAAAAACACCAGAAATTTCTTCTTCTTTCATTCTTTTTCAAAGACACCATTATAGATAGGGTTTAAACACACACACACTCCCTGCCCAATGTTGCCTACTAAAACATAAACATGCACTAAAACATAAGATCCTAAAAGTAAAGCTGCCCACAAAATTAACATCCATTTAGATTTTAAAATTGACAGTTTATTATCAACATAGGTAAAGCATTTTGGGGTTTGGTTTTAGTATGTGATTTTTAAGCCAAGAGAGACTTGTTAAAGCCATTTCTTAATTCTTCACTTTTTCTCCTTCATGTCACCAAAATCTTTTGCCCATCTAGAAGTCTGCACTAAAAACAATTAAGGATAAAATTCTAACTGCTGCTGTAAAATGTAACAAGTTGGCAATTCTTACAGCCTGCTGAGTGCCTTAGATCCCAGTGATGTGCTGAAAGCTTTGTCCTCTCACTACTTCAGCACTAGCACCCCTCATCCCCACCTTTCCACTAGCCATCGCAAGGAGCTGCTGTTACACTGCCCAGCTGCAGGCAGCTCCATGGCTCCGGCACAGCCTCTGTGAATAAATAAACTCCAATAGGGCAGGACAGGAAATCGCCTCCAAATGCCAAGCAGACTTGTGGAAACTATGGTTTCCACGCAAACTACAGCAAAACTTCCCAAGGAAACCACCTGTCTGATCGCTCTGCGAATGCTTCCCCCACCACCACCCCCTGCACCTCCCCAGTAGACACAACCCTCCCCTGCCTGCAGATGCAAGATCCTGCCTCCCAGCCATCTCGCCCACTAATGCCAGCCCGGAGCCCTCCCCCCGGGACCTGAAAGAACCACTCGAGCCCTCCTCCCGCAAGCATGGCAGCATCCCTCTGGCAGGCACCAGAGCCGGACCGAGGGTGGGACAGGTGGCTCGGGAAACGCGTGCAGAGCGCAGCCGGGGCACAGACCTGGGTGCTGGATGAAGGCGCCTCCACCCGCTGCCCAGCTGCGGGCGCAGCGCCCCCGCCTCACTTGGTGCACAGCTGCCGCGGCTGTCAGTGTCTCCTGGAGGCGGCACCGGCTCAGCTGTCAGCGTCTCCCCGCCGCGCAGCCGGCACCAGCTGCGGCTCTGGCCGGGCTGGCAGCAGCTGCCGCTGCCGCTGCTGCACCGCGGGGCTCGAGCCCTGCTGCGCTCGCTCTGCTGGCGGCTGGCAGCGTCTCCCGGAGGTGGTGGCTGCTCAGGGCTGTGGGACTGGAATGTGCAAAGGGCCCGGATGTCTGTAGCCTGCTCCCTCCCCTCCCCTCTTCCTCCCCCCTGTTCACACATGCACTCGGCGTGTCGCCTCTGCACACTCTTCCCTCTATGGCTTAAGATGCGAACTATGGCTGGGACAGACGGGGCAGGAGACGAGGCGCGCCGTCCACCCCTTGCCACATCCTCCCTTCCCGGCCCAGCTCCTGAGCCTGTCCTGCCCCCCACCCCAGGCTTGCCGGAGTGGGGAACACCCTGGAAATGGAGGAGGGGGGGGTGCAGCTTTGCCTACCTAGGGCATGTCCATGCCCACGAGGTTGGGGGTGTTGCTGGCTGGGGGCTCTGCTGGGTCCTACTCCCGGCAGCTGGTGGGCTCCCTCCCCGCGGAGAAGGCAGCAGTTTGCCCGGCGCTGCCTTTTGGGTTTGGGAGAACATGGGCCAGCCCGTGCGAGCCCGACGCTCAAGGTAACCAACAAATAGCCGAGCCCAGGGGAGTCCCTGAGCGCCCACAGGTTTCCCTGCGGCTGGGTGGGTGGGAACAAGGCAATCTCCTGAACCGCTGCGTAGAAAGGAGGGTCCCTTTGAGCCACTACACGCCAGGGGTTCCCTTAATTCTTGGCATGGCGGGAGGAACTCCCCTGGAGGCGCGGCTCGCAGGGCATCCCTTACTCAGTGCATGCGGGGGGGGTTGTGCATTGCTGGGAGGGGGCTCGCCCAGGTATCTGCACCGCTAATTGCTAACAGCGGGGGCCAGGGGAAGTTCCCACTGGTTCATGGCAGGCAGTGGGATCTTCCTGCGCGGCGGGATCCCTGGCTGCGCTGATTCAGACTTTCCGCTGCCCCCCCCCCCCCCCCGCAAAAGCCGCGGCAGACCTGGCCGCGGACGCGCTGCCCGCCCAGCCTGCCACGTTAGAGCAGGGAGGGCCGGTCAAGCCACATCCCCCCTAATACCCAGCCGGACTTGACAGCTCCACGCGACCGAAGAAACCCGGGCCGACTGACGCGGGAAGGAGCCAATCAGGGGCCGAGGGCGCGGGTCGAGCGTGGGAGAAAGGGAAGGCGGAGCCCTGATGAATGAGCCGCGGGGCGGGCAACGCCCGCGGGGCGAGCCGCGGGGAGGCTCCCCGTGGGGCCAGCGGCGGGAGCCGGTGCTAGGGGCTGCTTCTCTCCAGTTTGCTGCAGATCAGCCCCTCACCTTCCCCTTGCAACCGGTGCGGCCTGAGCTGACCCAGCCCAGGAGGGCATCCCTGGGGCCACGCGCTTCAGGCTGGAGCCTTCACTTCGAGCACAAGCTCCTTGTCCTCCCGACTGTCATAGCTTAACCTCCTTCTGTCTCTCCTCGCTGCTGCGCCAGGGCTGACTCCCGCCTTCCCTCTACAGCCGGGCTTGCTTGCTTCCCCCACGGTGAGCACCTTGGTGCTTTTGCCTGCGCTGCCCCGTATGCCTGGGGGGGAAACTCCCGCTCCAGAATCTGTAAAGCCACCGCGTTACTCTGCTTCAAATCCCTTTGCCACCGTGCACGGGAAATGGGTATCTGGTACTGGATGTGCAGTAAAGTTGTGGTTGGCTGCAACTGACTAGCTAAGACTTGTCTATGTAAGTTGTCCGTGCAAGAACATCCTATTCATTCTCTTCTCCTGGCCACCCCCTTCCCTCCCACTTGTTTCTCTCATCCTCCTGTTGTCTTTTCTTTCAGCCTGTTAAGCTCTTTGAGGCGGGAGGGTCGTTTACTCTGTTTGTACAGCACCGAGCACAATGTGGCTCTGACTTGCTTGTGACTTCCAGGGGTTACTGCAATGTAAGTGTTAAATAATAAGAATATAAACCCTGCAATCTTCACTCCAGGAGTGCTTGAGTAAAAGCCAGTGGGAGTTTTTCTGAGCACAGCGTGGCGGCGGGAGACTGTGCCAGAAGTAAGCTCACTGAACAGCAGGGAAGGAAGGGAGGTGGCGAGAATAGAAGTGGATACATAAAGAAAAGTTGAGAAGAACGGGCCCAGGAATTAAAATTGTATTCATGTAGCCATGTTGAGAGGGATCCCGCCAGTCCTGGGGCAGACTTACCCCTCATACTCAACAATGGAAGCACCTAAGGCAGGGATGGGTTAACGTGGCAATACATGGCTGTGTTTTGGTTTAGGCATCTAGACACATTGGACTGGAAGGGACCTTCTGGGTCATCGTGTTCAGTTCCCTGCTATTGTTGGCAACCCTCACGTAATCCCGATTCCCACACATAAACTTATCAAGCTGTCTCTTAAAACTCCTTAGCTTGTTTACCCCCATGCCTCCTAAGGGAAAGCTGTTCCAGAAGGTATGCCCCCCTCCATCAGTGGGGCACAGAACTTGGGGGCCAAGGCAGGGGGAGCGAGCCCCTCCAGCCCCAGGGCTGAGGGAGGGTGTTGGGGGGAGGAGATGAGAGCTCCTCCAGCTGCTGGGGCTGTGTGGGGAGGGAGAGGCAGCTCCACCAGTGCCAGGGCTGGGGAGGCGGGAGGCAGCTCCTCTGTCCAGAGGGGGGGACAAAAAGTGCCCCTCCAAAAGTGGCCACATTTTTTTTATTCCTGTGCACACCCCTGCCTCTGATGGTTAAAAACCTACTAATTTCCAGCCTGAATTTCTTCATGGCCAGTTTATACCCATTTGTCCTTGTGCCACTATTGTTCTTTAGTGTAAATCACTCTCTCCCCTCTCGCCCCCAGGTTATCCCCCAATATATTTGATCATATGATCACCTCCTGCCCAGTTAAACGGCAGACTGACAATTTCTGTCAGGGTTTCCTGGGTCTCTTGGTCAAACTGCTGCAAACAGACAAAAACAGCTCCAGCCCATTTCCATTTCCATTTCCAGTACAACCCGCTCTGCTGATTTTCACAGTGGCTAATGAGCTGTGCAGAGTTTACTTTGGAAATCGCCCTCCCTCTAGAGTAAACCTGAAGGATGGACAAACTGCTCTGTTGAGCAGTTCCCGTACAGAAGCCGTCAACATGGAGAAGATGAAATACCCCAGGTCCCTGCTGTCGGAGGGAATCACTGCTCTATAGTTTCATCACCTCTCTGTGAGACGGTGACCCTCAGGGATGCTCCTCAGCTCTATGCATGTAGATCCAGATATGCAAAGTGGTGGAGCAGGGAAATAGACATTATCCAGGGCATTATCCCCTGCTGACCGTATGGACTTTTTATGGGAAATTTCATTGGGAATTAGGGATGTTTGAACAGCATGAATTCCCACTGAGTTTCTTTTGCAACAGCAGCTGCTGCTGCTCCATGGTGTGTGGATGCTACCTGCTACTCAGATTCTTGATTGTGCTTACAAAGGAGGTGTGGGGAGCTAGAATAGCTGCATGGAGAAAAAGATCCTCCATGGGAGTGGGATGTGTCCTTTTCCATGGGTCTTAAGATCAGGAGGCTACACTCCCTGCATCTTCTGCAGGTGCTAATGCTACGATGAGGTAACTCTTGCAGAATTTCCTGGTCTGCTCTTCAACCTCCTGCAGGTACATCAAGAGAGTAAGATTTGGCTCTCAGAATGTAGATAAATAACTAAAATAAATCCTATTTATTCTTTAAAATGAGAAGAGTGATAAGTCTCCACAGTTCTTCCCCTTGTTGAATCAGGTTAGTTCAAGTACTCATTTGTCTCTGCTGCAAAAGGAAGAAAAAGTGAGCATCTGACAGCAGTTTGTTTATTTTTCGTGTGACATTTGCCCAAATCACAATCAGAAAGTAACCTGCATTGCGCTTCATCTGGTAACCCTGAATGTCATCAATTTCCTCCCTTCCACTCTCTTCCCCTCCTGTCCCCCAGCTTTCAGAGAGCAGTAAGCTTATGATGAGTCATAGCAGCGTGCTCTGAACTTTAACATTAAGCAGTTGCTGCATACTCCATCTCTCAGTAATTTGTTTTTGTTTTTTTTATTCACACCTAAATCCAAATCCAGGACATTGGCAGGATATCTTCTAACACTGTTGGGCCAGGAAACAAACTCCCCTGGTATTTTACAGAGACACTTAGTATCAAGCCACTGTTTTTTTGGTATGTTGTTCTCAAGTGTATCTTTTGTGTGTGAACAGCACCTACCACGATAGGGCCTGATTGTGTTTTGGTGCTACTTCAGTACCGATAAGCTTGCTAATCTAATTATCCAAACTAGGGTTCTGATCCTGAATGCTTTACCTAGACAAAACTCCCATTGATTTAAATAGAAATCTTCCCTAACTAAGTGTAGGATTGGACCCTAGGACTGCAACATTGGAGCTCCCATTAGAAAGAACTGGAGAGCCAAATCCTGAGCCTTCTCTGCTGACTCAGAAGAGTGCTTCCACTGCAGAAAGCTGGGGCAGCGTCTCATGAAGATCTGTTCTGCCTTTGCCCCCCATGCCTCAAGGGTTTGGAGGCAGGGCTAGTGGATCAGCACTGTGAGGATCCACCAGCCAATTTCCCTTATGCAGAGGGAGTGCACCAGCTACAGAAGCTGGAGTACTAGTTGCAGTGTTGCTCCCCTGCAGCCTTTGTGGGGAGATTTCCTTCCAGCCCTCATGGAGAAATCTAGCTAACAACCCAGCACTTAGCCTGCTCACTAGTTACCACATTTGGCCCTGATTATTTTCAAAATAACAAGCCGATGCGAAACACACTCCTGTGGTTGAGAGACAGAATGTGCTGCTGCTCCCTGACCTCAGGATACATGTCCGGCCTCCTAAACCCATCAGCAGCCAGCCTATTGTCTCCATCAGCATTCTAGAGTCTTAGAGAGCACAAGCTGTACCAGACGTGCTAACTAACCGGTGCACACCTTCACCTAGTGACCACTTGGTAGGCACAAAGGACAATACACTGCTAGGGAGGCAGTCATAGTAAAAGCACATTGATAGGGGTAGAAAGTGTCACTGCAGAGAGAAAATCATTCAACAACAAAACTCCACCAAAGACAGGAAAATGATCCCAACCCTCCCTTCAGTTTGATGGAATTTTAACAAGGGGCTCATAAGAAATCCCCAAAGTCTGTGCCAGAGCGTCCTTGCCTTTGTAGTTTGTATCAGCAGACATAGCTCAAGCCCAGGAACAGGGTTTTCAAAACACTGCTTTGAGTCTTTCTTTTTTGACTCTGTTCTTACTCGGCAAACATGACGCTTATCGTATCCCCTAGGTCCATGCATAGAGGGGGCCTTCCTTCTCATGCCTCCACACAGAACGGGAGGGCACTGGCCTCTGCAGCACAGGTTCCTCATGCCTCCAGCCCCTACGGAGGGCACCTGGCAGATCCAAGGTTCAACGTGTAGTGGGGATGGGCAGTGAGTGGTTCTGGGGAGAAGTGAGTAGGCTGGAAGGAAGGGAGCCCCATCTTCCCTTTGCCAGTCCAGTTATTTTCCCCATGGTCTGCAGTCTCTATTGGTACTCGGTACTGGGCCAGCTGCTAGCTGGGAAAGCACTAACAATGCACCTCCAAAATGAGATAATTCTCTATTCTAAGCAGTCCAAATGTCTCTCTTGGGTGGATCCACTTGTGAATTTTTTTCTCCTGGCCAGAGATAGGCCTGAACCAAAGCCTAGATCTCATACTTGAGAGATGGACTGACAGATAAATAGCTCCATATCTTCTCTGTCATATACTTTGGTGGGTAATAGGGCTTGTGTCTCTTGTGTATTAAGCTGGGAACAGAATACTCAGACCAACCTGGAGAGGTTGACTTAGAACTGCCCTGTGTTTCAACTCTCAGGATTTTTGAGAAAGTGCATTACATGTATCTTCAAAGTAAGTCCTTACTCCTTTGTCAGTTTCATTTTCTTATGTAGAGGTCTGGCTATCTCATGTATTTCTAAGGCACTTACCCACATTGTATCTAAGCATCAATTTTATCCACATTCAAAGCAGTAAAAAAGTTTGCGTGAAATAAATCTGGTCTATGATGTAAATTGAAGAACAAGATGATTAGACAAAGGGTCAGACTATAACTGGCATTTGTTTATAAGATGATTGGGAGTGGAGGAAGAAAGACTGCAACGTCTTTATGCTGATAATCCAATACAATAGTCCACACTGATAGGGGTAGAAAGTGTCACTGCAGAGAGAAAATCATGCTTTTCACACCAGCCACATCGAGGCAGGATTCCAATCTAAATTGCAGACAGGGATCACCCTTGTTGATTTGTCCTCATCATATGACACCGTCTGGAGACAGGGCCTTCTCCTCAAGATCTCCCATGTCATTCACTGCCAGCAAACTATTCGCCTCTTGGTGGCAATGACCAGGGACTGCCACTTTAAGGTACACTTTCATGGCCAGAACAGTAGATCAAGAACTCTTAACTCAGGCATTCCTCAGGGCTCTGTCCTGGCCTTGATAGTTTTTTATTTGTACACCACAGATATAGCAGTGATGGAGTCAAGGAAATTCATGTATGCAGATGACAGTGCCCGAGCTGTTCAGCACACAAGCCTCCATACCATCAGCTGCACCCTAACCCAAGATCTTAGCACAATGGCTGATTATTTCCAATGCTGAAAATCTAGGCCTAATTTAAAAAATACAAAAACCATGGTGACTACTTTCCATCTGAACAATAAGATGTCTAATACCAAACTCGATGTGCAGTTCTGCAGTGAGAGCATCAGCCATGAGGCTGGCCCAAAGTATCTTGATGTTACACTGGACCAGAGTTTGATCTTTCGACAACACCTCGAGTACACCCATGATAATGTCATATCTCATGTCACACATCAGAAAATTGGCCAGAACATCATGGGACTCCAGTCCACAGACCTTATGAACCACAACAATTGCCTTGGTATATTCTGCAGCTGAATGCTGTGCACCAGTGTGGTCTCCCAGAAGTTATACTAAACTCCTTGATACTCACCTCAATAGCACCATGCATACAGTGTTAGGGACGCTCAAATCAACTCCAGTTGACTGGCTCCTGATCCTATCGCACATCCAGCCTCCACAGATTAGAAGAGCTGCCCAGTCATCTCACTTTCTCAACCATGTCAATCCAAGCACGAGGATCCCATTGCACGATGACCTGCAGAACTCGCCAAAGACAAGATTAAAATCCCACAACCCTCTATGGAACTGCACAAGACCCTTACACCCAACTCGATGACTGCTCAAAACAGCACGTCATTGACCCTGCCAAGGAACTACTGGGTTTTGGTTTATGTTGGAAAGACTGGTGCAGATTGAATCTCATCAGGACCTCTCATGGGAGATGTGGACAAACCCTCTTAAAATGGAAAATGAGGCAAACACCTGTGTACAACTGTGGTCACCAGGCACAAACGATGGAAAACATCATATCTGAGTGTCCCCTTCATTATTTTGCTGGGGACCTGAAGGACATTCACTAGCTCACTGCTGTGACAATGCGCTGGCTATCAAATCTAGATATAAATTTGTAATCGTTGCTACCTACCCAAGCCATACAAAAGAAGAAGACCCCTGAATTTGCATAGCTATATCCACTACAGATGTAGATCACTGTTTCTGAAATGTCTGCCTTTTTAAGGGCTTGGCTACACTTGCAAGTTGCAGCGCTGGTGAGGGGGTTACAGCGCTGCAACTTACTCGGTGTCCACACTTACAAAGCTCAACCAGCGCTGCAACTCCCTGGCTGCAGCGCTGGCTGTACTCCTGGTCTGCTACGGGTGTAGCGAATCCAGCGCTGGTGATGCAGCGCTCCTCATCAGATATGGACACTCACCAGCGCTGTTATTGGCCTCCAGGGTATTAAGAGGTATCCCAGAATTCCTGTCTACAACAAACTGGAAGGTACTCCCCGGAGCTACCAAACACAGCTGCTCTTTGCTCCAGCGAGCGAGCCGAGCCGAGGCTTTGGAATGTTCACAGCTGTTTGCTTGAGGAGACAAACAGCACGGCTGCTTGAGGAGACAAACAGCACGGCGGGGGGGGAGGGAGTCCGTCGGAGAAGCTGCTTATCTGGTCTGAAGCCTTTTTACATTTAAGAGTGATTGAGAGAGGGGTGGGGGAAATGGCCAGAATTTGCAAGGCAGGGAGCTCACAGTGTCTGCTCCAAAAATCTGCTCTCTCTGTCTCCCCGACGCTCCCTGTCACACTCCACCCCACCCCCCTCTTTTGAGAAGCACGTTGCAGCCACTTGAACGCTGGGATAGCTGCCCACAATGCACCACTCCCAACAGCGCTGCAAATGCTGCAAATGTGGCCACACTGCAGCGCTGGTAGCTGTCAGTGTGGACACACTGCAGTGCTGTCCCTACACAGCTGTACGACCACAGCTGTAACTCCCAGCACTGCACATTTCCAAGTGTAGCCATACCCTTATAAGTATGGTATGCTGCCAGTTTGAATACTCACAGCTGAAGTGTGGGATTCTGCCAAGAAATCTAATGGTTCTTCCCTTTCCATTATAACATTATTTGCTTTACTCAAAGAACTCAGTAATTGATTTTGGTCTGGAGCTGACAGTTCAACAAGGAGCAAAACTGATTTTTATTTATTTGTTTATGTATTTATTGGTAAATCATGGAGAACTCTCCGTGGATAATGTATATTCTTCTTTCTCTTACACGGGTTTTAACAGCAGGCTCATTCCATTGATGTCAGTGGAATTACTCCTGATCTACAGTAGTGCAAGTGAGGTCAGAATCAGGCCTCAAGGAGGAGGGGTGGACACTTAACTATTTGAAGATTAGCAAGGAGGGAAAAAGAACAGAGGCAGGATGGTCTTGTGGTTGAAGTAGTGGACTGTGACTTAGAAGACGTGGCTTCAGTTCATGGGTTTGCCACAAACTCTGCCTGTGACTTTGGACAAGTCACTTAAACTCTCTGTGTCTCAAATCTTCATCTGTACCATGGAATAATAATCCTCCCTTTTTTCTATAAACTTTGAGGGGCAGGATTTAGCACTGGGGGCCCCAATTTCAGGTGGCACGTTAATATAAATAATTATAATGACAGAGTGTCCGTAGACAGGATGAGGGAACCAGGAAAATCAGGGACAAAATCCTGGCCCTATTGAAGCCAGTGACAAAACTCTCTTGACTTCAGTGGGGCCAAGTATCTGTGCAGAGCTTTCTTCAGATAGATGCCATGTGGCACATATGCTAATATGTGCAATATAAGAACCTAAACATAAGAGAATGGACAGGATCTGAGTTCAGAAACTGTCCCAAAGAGGGAGTGAGGGGGCTGTGAGGCCAATCCTGTACACCAGTTGATCTCAGTGAGAGCATGAATGAGCCCAGAGTTACTTAAGAAGCTTATTCCATGACAGCAGCTGATGGCAAATATGAATGTTTTGCCTGTGAATAGCGCCAATGGGGTTGCATTGGCGTAACTGAGCAAAATTGGACTCTGGATGCTCAACTTAAGATCTCAAAATGATTGACCAGATGGCTCATTTTCATTTGTATGCCATGGGGTTTTATGAACCTAGCAGAAAAATAACTTTTTTTTTTTTTTTGACATTTTGTTTGTCCTCAGAGCCTGGCGCTTTCAGTGACTCTGGCATTTGCATGAACCATGTTGCTTTAGGCACAAAAACCTCCCTGGCTTTAACTCCAGCGTGAGCCAAATGCTCAGAGCCATGGGCTACATCCTTTCCCAGCTCTCCCGTAGAGCTGATTTCCTTGCCAAGTGACATCCTGCTTACACTAGCACCAAAAGGACCAGGAGAAAACAGTGATTTGGGGCTTGTGGAAAGAAAGCACAGGTTTTGAGTCCAAGTGACCTGGAAAATGTACCATCTACAGTTTTGAAATGAGAGGGTGTTTGTAGAGGAGGTTTACCTACAATTAAAAATATCCTGTGTGGCCTGTGCATTTAGATTCAGGCACAGAAGATAAATTTAGCAGATTCCTGTGCCTGCTGATGTATGTTAAGTGAAAATAATAAAGATGGCCAGTGGGGAGCGTCTGCTAGCTAGTTAAAAGCATTGTGGATTGCACCAAAGACAACAATTGGCGTGACTAGTTATAATGCTGTAGGCAAGTGTGTGTGTGTGCCACGGCCGCCTTCTGGATGGAACAGGCATTGCTCAGCTGTGTGCCTTTGACCCTTCTACTACTAACTGCTAATGCAGAGTGTTCATTAGTTCAGGTGGTAAGGGCCTGTGCTCTTGGAGCCAGAGGATATGCGTTCTAAACCTAAACCTGCTGTTCTGAGGGGTCAGAGTGACACATATAACGTCCTAGAATGAGGGGCATGGATTTGACCATTGCTAAATAATAAATATCACTAGACAAGAATATAGGGCTAAGTCCTCAGGTCCCATTGAAACTCATGAAAGTTTTTCCTGAGGGAGGACCTCAAGATTTGGCCAATATATATGCAGGTTTTTAAATAAAATACATGTAATATTTAGCGCCAAGGCACACTCTAGATTTTCCAGTGGCTCAAATACAAATAGTCTTGGTTCAAGACCTCAGGACAAACAGAATTAGTACTGGGGGAAAGTTCTCCTTCTCTCAGAATATCATCTGCATTTCAGTTTATGATGTCGGTTGTTGGTGTGTGAATAAAGCTGCCACAATATGGAAATCCACCTTGCTGAATGGGCTAGGAATTCTGCAGCTCTCATATGTTCGCTTGTTTCTTTTATGTTCCAGTCTATGCATCCGATGAAGTGGGCTGTAGTCCATGAAAGCTTATGCTCAAACAAATTTGTTAGTCTCTAAGGTGCCACAAGTACTCCTGTTCTTTTCCCTGTTTCTTTTGCCTTCATGGAATACTGTGAGCTCCCTCTGGTGGCTAATTTAACTCCTGCAGATTTCTCTAGCTGCTGAAGCTGTAGTTTAGTGGATTAGGCATGCCCATGTGTAATGGTTTAAATCTGGTGGTGAGTGTGGTTTTGTTGTAAAATCCTATACACCTGATAGGTCCCTATTCCTTCTGAGGTCTAAGACACTATAATGTCATTATCTAATTAAGCCGATGACCGAAAAACACACTGTGGACCCATTGTTCAAAGATGGGTACTTAAGTTACGGATTGTGGGGTGAAATCCTGACCGCATTTCATGTCTTCACTGGGGTCAGGATTTCACTGATGAAGCCTACATCAGGCTACTAAATAGTCATATAGGCCCTGATCCTGCAATTAACTCCGCACAGGCATCCCCTTGTCATCAACATTGACAGGGATCCTCATTGCAGGTTTGGGGCCCCCTTTAGTGCAAACTGGAGAGCTTCAATTCGGGATCTGCATGCCCAGGTTTGAAACTGGGATTTGAATCTCACTGAAACATTTCAACCTCTCTTCTCTTATGAAACAAGATGGCTGAAGACAGGGCCGGTGCCTAGGACGCTGGCATTTGGGGGGCGCCATTTTCTTCGGCAGGGACCGCGGCGGCCAGATCTTCAGCCGCCCTGGTTGCTGCCGGCATTTAGGCAGAGGGAGCTGGGGCAGGGGAGCGCGGGGAGGGCTGCCTGCAGCAAGTAAGAGTGGAGGAAGCGGCACGCAGGGGAGCTCCCCGCCCCAGCTCACTCCTGCTCCGCCTCCTGCCCGAGCACGCCATGGCCACTTCACTTCTCCAGCCTCCCAGGCTTGCGGCACCTAAGCTGATTGGCACCACAAGCCTAGAAGGCGGGAGAAGTGAAGCAGCCACGACGTGCTCAGGGTGTGCAGAGCAGGGGTGAGCTGGGGAGGGGGGGCACCTGAGGGTGGAGGGGGGGAGCTGCCGCAGGGGGGGTGCCTCAGGGCAGGGTGCGTGGGGTGGGGGGAGAGGGCGCAAGGTGGAAGTTTCGCCTAGGGCGCGAAACATCCTTGCACCGGCCCTGGCTGAAGTTGAAATCGACTGGCACGAGCTAGGGAAATGCCCTGGCACAATTCACCATTGTGAAGAGCCTAGGCATCACTTACGCTCAATTTATACCTTTAGGGCTTGCATGGTGAATAAACAGGGTGACCAGATTGCCCTGGTGCAAAACCAGGACACTGAAAGGCAGGGAAGGGGAAGGACTCTAGTGAAGACGCAATAAATCGACCGCTGAGCGCTCTCCCGTCGACTCCGGTACTCCACTGGAGCAAGAAGCGTAGGCAAAGTCAATGGGGGAACGTCAGCAGTCGACCTACCGCAGTGAAGACATCACACTGTTGATCTAAGTATGTCAACTTCAGCTACGTATTTCACATAGCTGAAGTTGCGTAACTTAGATCGATTCCCACCCACACCCCCTGTGTAGACCAGGCCTTAGTTGTGCCCAAGATTCCTAAGAGCACTGGGGGCTGACAGACAAATTTTAAAGGTATTTAGACACCTAAAGATACAGCTAAGTACCTAGTGTGATTTTCAGAAGGATGTAGGCACCTAGTGGGAATTCCAAAAGTGTCTACCAGCATTTTTAATCACTTAAATACCTTCAAAAATCCAGCCTTGATTGCTTCTAGAGCCCTATGCTGGGATGCAGCTAATAGGCTGGCAACTCAGTCAGGACTTTCAAAAGGATTCTGAGGCAGACTTCAGTGGAGGGACACTGAATTACACCAGCTGGGAATGTAGCCCTGATAGTGTAAGAATTTCCTGGCAAATGAGATTCCAGAGGAGAGAGCATCTGAATCTCTCCGGTATTGGCACAAGTATCATTCTCCTTTATAACATTTAATGTAGTTGCCAAAAGGGCTCCAGCCATCCAATGAAGGCAAGGCAGCCAAGAAAGCATAGGCATGGATGTGAACTGCCTTCAGGGAAAATGGCATGGAGAACTATTCCCAAGTCAGTAGACTGCTAAGGAAACCTGGGTTTAGGAAGAGACTCCTGTTCCCAGGCTCTGGGCCAGGAAAAATTGACTGCATTTTCAGGAATGAAGATGAGCCTTTGGGAGAAAACGAGTGTAGCACATCCATCCAGAGAGTCCCGAGTCAGCTCATGCACACAAAGGAACTGGCACCAGTTCTATGGGTGGGCTTATTACTCATCTGCCTTCCTGGATGCGAGGAGAAGCATGCAACAACTGCAGTCAGCAAGAGCGATCAAATACCATTGAGGAAAAGCAGCTAATGCTAGTGACCCAGATTTGCTCTTGCAAACTAATAGCCTGGGTTGATCCAACAGGATATGACTGATATGGAGGGGAGAAGGAGAGGGTGGCGCTGTGGTACATACTCTGGTCTTTACAAACACAAGCCAAGATTCTCCGCAGTGCCAAGTTTTCTAAGGGACCATGCAGTAGCTGGTTACAGCCAGAGTTCAGTGCACTTCCGCCCCAGCCCTAGATACATTCCCTGTTTTGGGACCGGCTGGCGGGTGCTGCAGGAGCCAGATAGGCTGTCTCTGCCCTATCATGCCAGGTGAATTCTCAGCTGGCCAGATCCAGCCTGTCTGGCACAATAGAGAATCCCTCCCACACTGTCAGTATGTCACCCTGGAACACAAATCAGGCATTCCCATTTCCTATTTGATACACAGTGAGCCAGATTCATTGGTTTATTCCGGCCACCTTGGCACCACGCCAGTCATTCATCATAGCTGTAAACTGATAAACTAGCCAGTTACATTGGCTTTGCCTTGCTGGAGGGTCTGGCTTAGGGTTTCCTAATGTTGCAATAGTATAACAAAGCAGGTTGCTTTTCAAATATTTGCATAACCAAAAATAGAATAGTTTTCTAAGTGATTCTGATTGTACTTGCAGTTCAGTTTGCGATCGTCATGATCCATCCCATAAAAACAAACACTTAATTTTTAATAAGCCTAAAGAGATACAATCTGGCAGGCAAACGTTTAGACTGAGCACCTGCTTTGGTGTTGAGAAGAGCTGGTCTTTTGTCTCTTTAATTACCTTTCTGACCTTTCAGAGCACATTCTTTTACACGAGCCAAAGGAGAGCTGCGCAGAAAATATGCCGCTGAAGCAAGGGCTGCGCGTCACATCAGATGATCATGGTCCTTAGCGATTTTGATGGTAACCTTTCAGCATATTTTGTTGTTCATCTCATAAGGCCTCTTAAAAAGCTCCAGTGAATAGTTCTGGCATTTCCAAAATATCCATAAGGAGACCCAGTGGCAATTTTAAAGAAATCTTAGTTATATAACTCTGTTGTTCCCCTTGTACAAGGTTATGAGTGTGGAGTTTCATAAACAGATGAATATTATATAAAATAATCCTAGACTCTTAGTGTCACATCTGCTTAATGTTTTAGGTATCTTGAAGGCACCTGTCACCTCAGCATCGAATGTACGGCAGGTGAAACCAGAGGGACAGGAAAAATGGAGGTTTTCCTCCCTGAGCTTCCTGCAAAGTATCCCTTTCAATGGGCAGGGGTTAGGGGCAGGCAACATTTTCAGGGACAAGACCTGCAAACCCCCTCAGATCTTGGCAATCCACAAGGAAGGGGCCCCCTCAGATCCATTAGATAGGAGCCATCAGCATCCATGTCCATGTTACCACGCATCTCTACTTGTCAAAAAAGCTACCAGAATGTTGAGAATCATTAAGAAAGGGATAGATAAAAAGACAGAAAATATCGTATTGCCTCTATGTAAATCCATGGTACGCCCACATCTTGAATACTGCAAGCAGATCTAGTTGCCTATCTCAAAAAGAGATATTGGAATTGGAAAAGGTTCAAAAAAAGACAACAAAAATTATTAGGGGTATGGAACACCTTCCATATGAGGAGAGAAGAATAAGACTGAGACTTTTCAGCTTGGAAAAGAAATGACTAAGGGAGGATATGGTTGAAGTCTATAAACTCATGACTGATGAGGAGAAAGTAAATAAGGAAGTGTTATTTACTCCTTCTCATAACACAAGAACTAGGGGTCACCAAATGAAATTAATAGGCAACAGGTTTAAAACAAACAAAAGGAAGTATTTCTTCACACAACGCACAGTCAAGCCCTGGAACTCTTTACCAGAGGATGTTGTGAAAGCCAAGACTATAACAGGGTTCAAAAAGAACTAGATAAGTTCATGGAGGATGGGTCCATCAATGGCTATTAGCTGGGATGGGCAGGGATAGTGTCCCTAGCCTCTGTTTACCAGAACCTGAGAATGGGTGATGGGATGGATCACTTGATGATTCCCTGTTCTGTTCATTCCCTCTGGGGCACCTGGCATTGGCCTCTGTCAGAAGACAGGATACTGGGCTAGATGTATCTTTGGTCTGACTCACTATGTCCACTCTTATGTTCTTATGTTTAGTAGGCTCTGGATCAGGCCTTTGGTAAGGGTTCATTCAGTTCTGAGCTGCAGGAGATCAAGTGTAACTTGTAATTGCTCCTGACTTTTTATTGCATACCCCAAATGCAGGGAGAGATTGTATGGCAAAAACAATGGTTGGCTAATGAAAATAACTTGATTAACCCAATCTGATTGTAAAGGCTCATGCACTTGTTCAAAGATAATGTTTATGTTTCATGCTAGTGCTTTAGAGGCTGACCCCTACCAAAAGACTTTCCTTGGAGCTAAGGGATGCAGGAGTTTTGTGTGCTTTTTTTTTTCCTTCAGTGTGAAAAATCCTAAAGCGCAGAGAAGACGAGATTGTCCAGTGTATAGGTTTGTCCTTATTACAAACATAGTTTAGCTGTGGCTGCTGTATGTCCTTCAGGCAAGTGGATGTGTTTCTAGGCCAGACTTGCACAACATACGGCCCGCAGGGGGATTCTAAATCCATCGCACACTGGATTTAGCCCAGAGCCATCTGACTCCCCGCCGCGGCTGGGATTTACAGGGCTCAGGGCTCCCCGCAGCGGCAGGGAGCCCAGAGCCCTTTAAATCCCAGCCGCGGCCGAGAATCAAAGAGTTCTGGGCTGCCCGCAGCTGCGGGGAGCCGTGAGCCCTTTAAATCCCAGCCGCGGCGGGTAGTCAGATGGCTCTGGGCTGCCGGCAGTGGCGGGGAGCCCTGAGCCCTTTAAATCCCAGCCGTGGCCAGGAATCAAAAGGCTCTGGGTGCCTGCAGAGGCAGGGAGCCCAGAGCCCTTTAAATCCCAGCCGCAGCCGGAAGTCAGAAGGCTCTGGACTGCCCTCAGCCGCGGGGAGCACAGAGCCCTTTAAATCTCAGCCAGCCCAGAATCAAAGGGCTCTGGGCTGCCCACAGCTGCGGGGAGCCAAGAGCCCTTTAAATCCCAGCTGCAGCCGGGAATCAAAGGGTTCTGCGCTGCCCGCAGCGGAGGGGAGCCCAGATCCCTTTAAATCCCAGCCGCAGCCGGGAGTCAAAGGGCCCTGGGCTGCCCACAGAGATTCCCAGCTGCAGCTGGGATTTAAAGGGCTCAGGGCTCCCCGCGGCTGCGGGCAGCCCAGAGCCCTTTGAATCCCAGCCCGCGGCCACTGATTGGCCCCTCCCCGGACCCCTGCCCCAACTGCTCCCCAGGACCCCCACCCCCTATCTAACACCGCTAGTCCTTGTCCCCTGATACCCCTCTCCCGGGACCCCTGCCCCTAACTGACCCCAGGACCCCACCCCCATCTAAATGCCGCTGCTCCTTGTCCCCCAATTGCCCCCTCCCGACACCCCCCCAACTTTCCCCCAGGACCCCACCCCGACCTGCCCCGGATAAACCCCGGGATCCCATCCTATTCAACTGCCCTGTCCCTTGACGCTCCCCGGCCGAAAACCCCTACCCTGTCCAACCCAGCCCACCCGGCCACGCAGCAGCGGTGTCGGGCGCCAGCCGCGCAGACACATGCGCCAGGCTCCCCGTGGAGCCTCACAGGCCCACCCCCCAGCACCCTTCCAGGTTTGACACACCTCAAATCAGGAGCGCGAGCGCAGTGGGCAGCGTTACTGAGCATTTCTCCCAAATCAAATACACGAATCCACGAACTGCTGTAGAAAAAGGAAGGATAGCAAAATGAGCAAGAAATCTATAGGAGGGAATTGCTATTCACAGCCTTGCTTGGTTGTTTAAACAAGAAGACATGACAAGATGCATTGCAAATTCCCAATAGAAAGAAAAAGTGGAACAAAAGAAGAAAAAAGCGCACCTCAACGTTTCCCTCAATTGTTGGAGGACAGCCAATGAGCACAATATCCTCCAATCACACGACCGCCTGAAAATGGTGTCCACTCCTGCAGCCTGGAACCATATGGAAGCAATCCTGTCCTGTGGTTGTGCGCATGGCCAAAACCTGCGAATGACCCGTCCGGAGACGTACCATGACCAGGCTGGCGGCAGAGATGTCGGGGGGGGAGGGTGGGGAGCCAGGGCGGCACACGGAGGAAGGAACGGGGGAGCGAAAGGGAACCCACGCTGGGTGCAAGGGGAGGTCGGGGGGGAGAGCCCAGGAACGGCAGCAGGAGGACAAGGGGGGAGCCCAGCTGGAACGAAGCAAGCAATGTTTGCTTGGGGCACAAAAAACCTAGAGCTGGCCATGCCGTCCCCCACCAGCCGCCGAGCCACCGGCCCTTTGAATTGACCCAAGGGCTCCCACCACCACTCACTGGGAGCACCCCAGTAGATAAAATAAAGTATCACTGCCCCACCCCACTCCTTGGCCCACAGCGTTGTGGTGGCAAATGCGCGGGGAAGAGGGGTGTTCCGCAGGGCCGGCGGCCCTGGCGGAGTGTCTGCAGGCCTGGAGGTTTCGGCCCTCAGCAACACACACGCGTACGATTGTGCAGGCCTGTCAGCGCATCCGACCAGCAATGGGTGGGAGCAAACCCTTGTCCCTGAGTATTGGGGACGAGCACACATACAACTCCACTAGAAAGTCATGAAACAAAAAGACATCCTACGAAAAGAGGGCTCGTGTAGCCTGGACGAGCGCTACAAACGGAAAGACGGCAGGACCCATCATCAAAAAAAAAAAAAAACATACATAAAAACCGAGCAAGTAGGTGGACAGGAAGAAAACGCAGGACCAGGCAGGCCCTCCCACAGCCGTCCACAATGAACAAAATAGAGGAGCAACGGTAAGCATGGCGAACGATCTACCCATTGGCTCACCATGCCGAGCAAAGCACTGAGAGAGTCAGAACAAGATGCCGGTCAAGACTGCAGACCCCAAAGGGCACAGAGGAAAAGGCAGTTGGCAGGAAAAAAGACTAGCAGAAAATGATGACCCAACGTGTGACTGCGCTCTCCAAAGCCGAAGAATGTCGAGTAGTGCAACCAATATTAAGAAAGGGCTTGACAAAAGCGTTCCCCATCCGTAAAAACCCGGGTAAGTTGGTGCACAGTCGGCCGGGAGGGCAGCAAGCTATACTGCCTTATCGCTGCTTGGCAAGCAACAGAGCAAGTCAAACGGGTAGTACCTCGGCACACACCCCGCTGGGCGCTCAGCACTTACAAAATAAAGAGCACGAGAAAGCTTCGGAGTTCACACAGGTGGAGAGCCAAAGGAAATAGGCTGCATGGAGCTCTGAGTTAGACAGGTCCCGATGCCTTTTGTGCACAGCTGCTTTGTAGCAACGTGATGCAATATCTGGAGAATTAGGCTGGAAGTGCCGTCCTGCAGCCAGAGAGCTAAATCCCATCGCACAGGCCAAACGGGATAAGGCACACAAGGACCCACGGTACCGACAGGGCACTCCCTTGCAACACGAAAACCAAGGAATACGTCAAAGATGCTGGAGCCCATGAGAAAGCAAAGATAGAAGAGGCACGGGGAGAATAAACCTCAGAGCAAGGGATGGCCTTGGGAAGGGTTAGAAACTCAAAGACCTTATGAAACAATACACAGACAAAAGGCCTTGGGGCAAGCATGTCAGGTGCCGCGAGGGATCTGAGGGAAGAACAAATTCCCCACGCCACTCGGAAGCGCCCGCGGGAAGACCCCTTGTCTGCCGAGACTCTTCCCGAACTAAGACAAGGCCCCAAAAAGTGAAAAGAAAAACTGAACATCAGTGCGGCGTGCCGAGCAAGATGATTGAACGGTAACCGGCAAAAAAACCATCGGGCTGAAGCCGGACCAGCCCACAGCTCCTGTGAAAGGGCGGTGAGCCGGAACTATTACACGGTTAGGCGATTTGCATAATTGCTGTTAACCCGTCGCCGAAAAAAAAATGCGTGGTACAAAAAGAGCAACTGCGGCCAGAGCCTCATAGAAAGCCAAGTGCAGCTGCCAAAGGGCAGTCGCTGCTTGAAGAAATGAGTTAGGCAGGAACGGTACCTGGCAGAATGTGGAACCCACCAAGAGCGGTGAATGCGAGGACTGCGAGCCCACTAGGCGCCTTTGTACCAACGACCGGATAAGGACCGCCCTGACGGGCGCTGCCAGACACCCCACACCACCAGTACTTCCCACCAACACGGATGCCAGCGGCAAGAAGCGGTTACAACCGCCACAAACAGAGCGGAGTCAACCGCAACAGATCCACCCAGAGAAATAACCGGTCCATACCAACGGAGTGAACTGAACCTCAGCCGAGCCGCCGCCTCCGGGCCCCGGGCGGACACCCGGGGAGAGGAGCCCCCCTAGCAAGCTTCCCCCCACCCCAGCGCCTCCCATGACGCCGCGACAGCGCTCCATCCCGCCCACCGCAACAGCTCTTCCTGGCAGGCAGGGTATACCCTCGCCCCGCTGAGTGCACAACAAGGCCGGGTCAGACCAGGGCCTTCAAACACAAGCATAACCGACTCGACCCCCACCATCCAGTACCTGGGACACTTACAACCACACCCCCCTGGGCCCGCTAGAGCAAACTCGCCGAAGCACGGAGTCGGAGGTGAGCGAAATCTGAAAAAGGAAAGACAATGCGGCATCCATGGAGAAAGCACCAATACAGATGAGGGGGGGAGGGGAAGGGCACTGGTGGGGAGGAAAGGGGGAAGCCCAGCGCTGGGGTGGCAGGGGGTATGGGTCGGTGGGGGGAGAGCCCAGGACTGGGGCAGCAGGAGGGTACAAGGGGGAGCCCAGGGCTGGAACGGAAGGCAGCCAAATTTTTTTTTGCTTGGGGCAGCAAAAAACCTAGAGCTGGCCCTGCCGTGTTCCCCCAGCCGCCGGAGCCCCGGGCCCTTTAATTTGACCCTAAGGGCTCCCAGCCACCTCTTCAGCTGGGAGCCCCCAGTAGATTTAAAATAAAGTATCACCTCCCCACCCCCAGCCTTCCTTTTTGGCCCACAGCTGTTTTGGTGGGGCAGCGCTGGGGAAGGAGGGTTTGTTTCCGCAGGGCTCGGCGGCCCTGGGGCGGAGTGTTTCTGCAGGGCTGGGAGGTTTCGGCCCTCAGCAGTTTTCTTTGGAGTAATGTGGCCCTTGCCGCTTTACGAGTTGTGCAGGCCTGTTCTAGGCTGCATTCCAGCATATTGTGGTGTGTTGAGCAAACCTTTGTTCTCCTGTTAGGTGAATTGGTGTTGATCTGAGCACACATCACTCACAGTTAGAAAGGTGGTCATGAAAACAAAAAGGAGCATCCTTACTTAAAAGAGTTGTGGTTCTTTTCTTGTGGCCTTGAGCGAGCGTCTTACAACTGAAAGACTTGTTCAGACTTTTCATTTAGTTAAAAAAAAAAAAAAGACATACATAAAAACAATGAGCATAGTCAGGTGTGGGACAGGGAAGAAAACGCAGTTATCCAGGCAGGGCTTCCTCCCACATCCTGTTCCCACAGATGGGAACAAAATAGTAGGAGCAACGGGTTAAGCATGGGCGGAACTATCTACCCATTGGGGCCTCACTCCTGCTTCTATCAAAGCACTGATATTGATGTCAGTGGAAGCAGATGCCGGTCCTAGGACTTGCAGGACTCCAGAGGGGCACAGAGTTGTTTAAAGGGCAGTTGGGCTTAGGAAAAAAGACTATGGCAGAAATATGTATTGGACCCAATCCTGTGTGACCTGCGCTCCCTAAATGCCTATAGATGTTCTAGTTATGTGCAACCAATATTTTAAGAAAGGGCTTTGACAAAATCTTTTCCCCTTATCCTGTAATAAACCCTGGTGTAAGGTGTGTGTGTTCACAGTGCTTGCTCTGGTGAGGGGCTAGCAATCTATACTGCCTTGATTTGCTGCTTTGGCTAAGGCATATTCAGAGCAAGTCAAACTGGGGTAGGTACGCTTCGTGCACACACCCCGGTCTTGGGCTGGCTCAGCCACTTACATAAATAAAGAGCAGCTGAGAAGCTTCTGTAGTTCACACAGGTTGGTGATAGCCAGAAGGGGAAATTAGGGCTGCCAGGGATCTCTGAGGTTTAAGGAGGCCCTATGCCCTTTGTGCTAACAGCTTTGCCTTTTGTAGGCAACTGTTTGATGTCAATATGTCTGTGTGAGAATTTAGTGCTGGTAAAAGGTGCCGTCCTGTCAGTCCCAGAGAGCTAAATTCTCCATTTCTTCACAGGCCAAAGCTGGTATGAGAGCTGGCAACACAAGTGACCCCCGGTGTACTCTGACAGTTGTGGCAATTTCCTGCAGCATCCTTGGAAAACCTTAGTGAATTAAGTTCAAATATCTTTGGAGTCCATTGTATGAAATGCAAAGATTATGAATTATTGTGCACTGGGATTATATGTAACTTCTCTAGATGGCAGATGGGATGGGGCCTTGGGAAGTGTTATGAACTTCAAAGGACCTTATTGAACAATAGACCAGACAAGAATTGCCTTTGGGGGCAAGCAGTGTCAAGTGGTTTTCCTAGGGATCTGTATGGGGAGATGAATGCAAATTTCCCACGCCACTCTTTTGAAGCTGCTCCCTGAGGGAGGAGCCCCTTGTCTGCCGATGACCTGTTCCCGGAATCTAAAGATCAAAGGCCCAAAATGTATAAAAGAAAAACTGAACTATTCAGGGAGGTGCTTGTTCTGAGCTAAGACTGATTTGAACGTGTAACCGCAGAAAAATCCATTCGTGGCGTTTGAAGCCTGACTCAGCCCACAGCTCTTGTTGAAGTTGGCGGGTGAGCTCTGGTAAGCTTATTAGCACGTGTGTAGGTTCTTTGATTGTTTTTCATATATTTTTTCTGTTAACCCTTTCCCCTTAAAAATAAATGTGCTTGTTTACAAAGAGCACTGCTGTTCATAGCCTTCATAGGGAAAGCCAAGTGCAGGGCTGGCCTATATAGGCAGTCTGGCTTGCTGGGAATATCATAGAGTAGGCAGGGAACTGTGTAGCCTGGTGAAGAGATGTGGGCCTCCACCCAAGAGAGGTGATGGCTGAGGAGCTGCGAGCCCAGCGTAGGCGCCTTTGGTAGCTCATACACAGGGATTATAGGTGTAGCCGCCCTGAACTGTGCGCTTCCAGGGGACACCTCCACACCACTCAGTGACTTCTCCACCAACACGGATGCCAAGCTGTGCAATGAGCTGGCTTGACAACCGTCCACTAGAACCAGGAGCTGAGTCAACTCGTTTCATACAGATCACCCCAGAGTAACTACCGGTCATTACCAAACGGAGTTGGATTGATACCTTCAGCCTTAGGCGCCGCCTCCGGGGCTGCTCCGGGGCTGGAGCACCCACGGGGATTAGGAGCCCCCCTATCAGCTTTCTCCCCACCCCCAGCGCCTCCTGCCCATGAGCGGGCCCTGCGGATCAGCGCCTCCTCCTCCCGCCCACCGCAATCAGCTCTTTCCTGGCATGCAGGTGTAACCCTTCTGCCCCTCTGAGTTGGCAGCAACAAGGGCCGGGTTCAGTATCCAGGGGTTCCGTTTCAATAACACAAGGCATAACCGGCTCGAGCCCCCACCCAGTGACCTGGGACACTTA
>NC_133774.1:15177994-15200047 GCF_003597395.2 Chelonoidis abingdonii
AGAGGAGGAGGTGCAACTGATGCTTCTAGCTCCACAAGGAGCCTGCATCACCAGGCACAAGTACCTGTCCCCAACCTCTCTCCCTTCACAGGGTTTTGGAACCCATGTCCCTTGTCTAGCAAGTACCACCCAACTGAGGTTGAGTCATTTCTGTCACAAAGCAGTCCCACAGCTCGGCAATCTGGGATGGGTTAGGCGAGCCTATGCAAATATTTGAGATTTTGCATTCCAGACATTCTTTCCACACTTCCCATACTTCACCACCAGATGTCAGGGTACAGCTCATCCTGACTCTGCTTACACAGGCAAGAGGCTGGGAGGGAGCAGGGAGGAGCAAGGATGTGGTGCATCCTTGGGGGAGCAGGCAGAAATGGGCAGGAAGAGGCAGGGCATGAGTGGGGCCTTGCAGGAAGGGGTGGAGTGAGAACAGGATCTGCAGCAGAGCCAGGGGTTGAGCTAGTCAATTAACACCTGCAGGGCATTTGCTGTCGCTCCCCCAATGCAACATGGTAATCATTTTCCTGAGCAGTATAGTAATATCAATTTTACTTCGGTTAAGGCAAAATTGTATCTGGGCTGCCTTCTCTTCCAACACTATAGATCAGTGCCTGGAGCAGGAGTTTACAGTGGGAAGGTTTCTGCAGCTTTTCTGTGTTTTTTTTTTAAGTGCTGTCATTCTTTGTGATTAGATGGATTCATTGTCTTGAGTTGAGATCCCATCAGACTTTTTTTTTTCAGAAAGAGAGATGAGTCTTCGCATTTGCAAAGTGAAAGTATTGTTTTTGCACTTCAGAAATGTGCACGTCACTACAGTAATTATCTCTGAAATGTAACAAAACAGGTCTGTTGATCGAGGTCCTGTGTTCCAGATGCTGTATAAAACATGTTAAAAGAGAATCCCAGCTGCAAACACTTTATAATCTTGGTGAATGACAAGACACAACAGGCAGATAAATCAAAACAACCCGAGTGGATGACAGCACCAGTCAGGTAATGTAATTTGGACCTACCAGGAACTGGATAGGTCAGAAGACTTTTTTTAATGGGATGAAGAACATTTAGGTTTCTGGTTCAAATCCAGCCTGGTACTGATTGAAATTTGTTGTTATCAGATGGGTGAATTTGGTGACGTGAGTGTAGTTCCAAATGGGTTCATGTTCCTATTACAAAAGCCAATACTGACTGGTCCCTCTGGTTATATGCAGTATTAGCAGTGACTGAACGGACAGGGAGACAGAACTCCCCTCTCACTTCCTCCAGGTCTGGCTTGACACACATTGGTTGGAGGACTTTGTGGGAAAGTTTGCATTTCAGTACCCGTGTTGTATGTGTAAATGGAGGACTTCATTCTTTGGAGCTGTGTCTCTATGCATTTATAGTACATGTCATACTAGTATCTGAGCATCTTACATGAATCATCAGATGCAGAGTATAAAACAGCTGGTAGTCTGAGCAATATCTAGTATCAGAGGGGTAGCCACGTTAGTCTGGCTCTGTAAAAAGTGACAAAGTCCTGTGGCATCTTATAGACTAACAGACGAATTGGAGCATAAGCTTTTGTGGGTGAATATTCAATATCTGGCATCTTTCACTAGCATTAAATCGATACATATCCCAAAAAATGCCTTTACAAATTTCTTGTGTGGCATAGGTGGTATCTTATGCAACCCTCTGCACCCATAGAGTCATACTTATTCTCTATAGAACTGGTCAAAACATCACCAGTGGGGAAAATTTTCAAACAAGCCTAAGTGACTTAGGGTCTTAAGTTTTATTGAAAAATAGTTGGGTTTTAAGCACCTAAGTCACATAGGTTATTTTCAAAATTGTACCCATTATGTTTTTGCACATATGCATGTATTGTTTAAAATAAATTGTACTGGGCTCAGGACCACCGGTACAGACACTATTTCTCCTTCCTTTTCCTTGTATTTAAATGCCCACCAGAAGAATAAGGCTGATCCAGAGGCTAGGGTGCTAGCCTGGGACTTGGGAGACAAGGCTTACATTCCCTGCTCTGCCACAGATTTCCTGTGTGACCTTGGGCAAGTCACTGGGGCCCCAACTATAAGCAGTATTTAGGCTCCTAATTTCCACTGAATCCAATGGAAATTAAGAGCCATTAAGGATCTGAGCCCTAGCCTTTCTGTCCCTCAGTTCTACATCTGTAAAATGGGATAACAGCACTTCCTTTCTTGTTGGGAGGAAAAATAATATGTTACTACAGTAATGGAGGCCATGTAAGCACCATAGAGAGATCTCAGAAGGCAGGTGCTCATTGAAGGACCATTTTCCCTAGCAATATCAAACTCCTCTTTAGCACCTTCCCTAAACTGTTGTGCTGGCAGCTTCTGAGCAGACCCTGCGTTTGATACCAAGTGACTGATGAGGCTTTTTGGATGCTGTTATTTTGATGTAAGGGGATTTACATATTATATGGGCTCCCAAACAGCTACATGCAGCTTGAGTCTGCTTCAGCTGTCAACTCTGAGGCAGTTTCCGGCTCTTTTTCCCCAATGCTTAGATATAGCAGAAAGGGAGTGGCCCTGTTGGAGCCCATCAGAGTTTTCTCTTCTGTTTTTTTGTAACACAAAGAGAAGGCAGCAGAGCCAGAAGTGGGTTAGGTTTGAATGGGAAGCTTGTGTGGAAATGGGGGTTCACAATCCATCTGTCTCTTATCCCCACACTTTGTCAGGGTTCCCCAGTGCTTTTCCTTCTTACAAGCTGGGAAAGTTTGAGCAAGGAAATATGTAAAATTGTAGTAAGTGTATAAATAGTGATAAGGCCTCCTGGATTCCACAATTCCACAGCTATGGAATTTGCTGCAGAATCTACTCCTTGCCACAGAATTGTGCTGCAGAATCCTAAGGGCTTACCTAGATGGCCCCACAGGTCAGACTACAGGGGAGTGAACTGCAGTATATACTAAAAAAAGAACGGGAGTACTTGTGGCACCTTACAGACTAACAAATTTATTTGAGCCTAAGCTTTCATGAGCTACAGCCCACTTCATTGGATGCATAGAATGGAACATATAGTAAGGAGATATATATACACATACAGAGAACATGAAAAGGTGGGAGATGCCCTACCAGCTCTAAGAGGCTAATTAATTTAGGTGAGCCATTATCAGCAGGAGAAAAAAAACTTTTATAGTGATAATGACAAGAAGGGGTGAGGATACTTAACATGGGGAAATAGATTCAATATGTGTTATGGCTCAGCCATTCCCAGTCTCTGTTCAAGCCTAAATTGATGGTATCTAGTTTGCATATTAATTCAAGTTCAGCAGTTTCTTGTTGGAGTCTGTTTTTGAAGCTTTTCTGTTGTGAGATTGCCACCTTTAAGTCTGTTACTGAGTGACCAGGGAGGTTGAAGTGTTCTCCTAGGGGTTTTTGAATGTTAATTTTTTTTTAAATAATTGGAGATATACCAATCTCCTAGAACTGCAAGGGACCTTGAAAGGTCATTGAGTCTAGCCCCCTGCCTTTGCTAGCAGGACCAAGTACTGATTTTTGCCCCAGATTCCTAAGTGGCCCCCTCAAGGATTGAACTCATAACCCTGGGTTTAGCAGCCCAATGCTCAAACCACTGAGCTATCCCTCTCCCCCATTATGATTCCTGATGTCAGATTTGTGTCCATTTATTCTTTTGCATAAAGACTGGTTTGACCAATGTACATGGCAGAGGGGCATTGCTGGCACATGATGGCATATATCACACTGGTAGATGTGCAGGTGAATGAGTAGCTGGTGACGTAGCTACTGCCTCTCAGGGAGGTAAATTACCTATGCCGATGGGTGGGTAGTGTCTATGGCACAGCTGCAGCATTTCAAGTGTAGACAAGCCCATAGTCTAAACTCTCTTTTAAACTGGTGCACTGTTGCCTTAATCTGCAGGCATCTTGAAATATAGCTTTGAAAGATGTGAAATGCCTCATTCATCTTAATGGAGCATTAATGCTAACAGTGAGACGTTAAACACCAGGATTGCTAAACCTAGTGTATAGGAATTGGGTATTATCCCTTTAAATAGATTGTGTGCCCTGTACTGGTGATCATTGTGTTTTCTGTTGTGGAGGCCTCCAGAAATCAGAGTAGCAATACGGATGTTGCGACATTTGTGAATATTTAGTAAACATGGTGCCCTTGTGTTTTCTTCATATTTCTTGTGTAAAGAGAGGAAAACACAGCTGTGCCTGTTTCACTAATGAGACAAGGGGGTGAGGTAATATCTTTTACTGGACCAACTTCTGTTGGTGAGGGAGACAAGCTTTTGAGCTTACATGGACCTGAAGAAGAGCTCTGTGTAAGCTCAGAAGCTTGTCTCTCTCACCAACAGAAGTTGGTCCAATAAAAGATATTACCTCCCTTACTTTGTCTCTCTAATATCCCGCGACCATCATGGCTACAACAACACTGCCTACATATTTACTGTATAGTATTGCCCTGGCCTCTTCTTTTGTCATTCAGTGTTGAACGCATTCTAAAACAATATGCATCACCTCACCTTTTGGGGGCGAAGCCAGACTTTTAGGCACCTGCTCCCCTACTTGGTGTAAACTTTGCTTGTGCCAATCAGAAACGAACACACACAGGTTTTGGGCTCCGTCCCCTATGACACTTCTATGATGTCATAGTAGGTACTTTAGGCTGGCCTGCCATGTGCAGGCAGGGAGAGGAGAAAGAAAAAGAATCCTGTGTATCCTGTGTACACCCGTAACCGAGCCTGATCACCTCGAAGCCTCTCTCTCAGCTCACGTGTTTCAAACAGGTTTTCTACGTTTGCCGGTCGTTATGCGTTGGTTTGTATTTGTAAGTATCAATTAGTACTAAATGCTGCATCTTTGTTTTAAATATTGTTAGTAGATATTTTAGTCATTGTGTGTTTTAAGTTTTATTAACTCCTATTAGCTAATCATACGCTGCTCCCTTACCCCTTGTAACTATCCCCAATAAAACTTTAAATTGATTAATTTTAGTTGTGTGTGTCTGCAGTTTGCATCGTGACCCATACTCTCCTTGCATCCCTTACCTATATAGTCTATTGCCACGTGCAGCCTGGTAAATAACAGGCCTGCATTTCCTTTCGCCCCTGCGAATACGTGGCAATCTACAGTTATTTTAGAAGAAAGACTCAGGGTAGAGTTCTCTGCCCAGTCTCCACAGCTGCCTGATTTCCAGTTGGCTTCACCAACATGCCACAGAATTCAGGGACCTTCCTGTGGACGTAAGTACCAGTTTTCCGCACAAGGTCTTTGATTACTGATACTGAGACTCTACCTGCCTGCTCCAGTACCTAGTGGAATACTGCTCTGTGTACAACTGTTTGCTAAACTTTTATTGGTGCAAGACTGTTTTCCAAAACCATTCTGCAGACCATCCAAGTTTATCCCATTACTAAAAACTTTGGGCCACAGTCTGATCTCTCTTGTGAGGGGTTGGGGAGAGATCTGAGAACTCTTTTTTCTCCATTCTCCTCCTTCCAGCAGTGGTAGACACCTCAACAGGTGCAGGAATTTATCCCTTACTCCCACGTGGGTGGTAGCAAAGTTGGAGCAAGAGAAATTTGCACCAGTAACAATTGCATGAAATTTTGGGGCCTGCAATCAATTTCTGGTGCAGATTTGGATTCTTGCTCCTCTATTTGGTCGCAAGTGCAGATCTAGTAGTTAGAGGTGAAGGGATCCTGATTTTCACTTTCTGCTAATTCTGAGGCTGAACTCACTAGTGTTTGCAAAGCTGAAAAAACTGTTGAGGCATAGTAAATAAAATCCAGGAGCTTCAGATTCCAGGTACAGCTGTAGCCCTGGCCCCAATATGTACATCATGTTTTAGTATCATTTTTCTGCGACACCACCCTGCAGAGCCTGTGCTCCAGGAATGGTGTACAGGTGACAGCAGACATGATTGTATGATCAAGTGTCTTAAAACACAACTGCTCTTAGGTTGGCATTGTATCAGTTGAGGGCATTACGTCTGAGGCTATGCATGGGCCAGATTCTTAGCCGGTGTTCTCCTGAAGTCTAAGGAGCTAAGCCAGTTTACATGAGGTGAGGATCTAGCCCAGTGATGCTTATTTTCAGTCCTGCAAACTCAATCAGAGCTTGAATCTAGGCGGTTTCTGAACCGTTTGCCCAGCTCAAGAGAAAAGGAGCGACATATCCATCTTCTATAAAGCTGTGCTATTGGATACAAAACAAAGCATCAGAACAAAAAAATCACCTGATATTTTGAAATAAAGATTCAACTCCTTGCCAGATGCACGGTCCAATGCGTTTGTGTCTTCTCAGACCATTGCATGTGGAATGACCTCCTCGCCCCATTAAAATCAATGAGAAATTGACCTTTGACTTCAGTGAGGCCAGGATTTCACCCCCGTCTTTTTTCCTTGGCACTTCGTCCACAAATGTCAACACGACAAAATCGGTCTCTTTCTCAGCATGGCCCACCTGCAGCTGTCCCCATCTCTCCCACTCCTCTTGAGTGGTGTCTGGCCCCAGCAAAAAAACTCTTCCCCATATAAATCAGCCTGGTGAGAAGTAATAACAGAGTTCAATAACCAGGCTAGTCCTGGCAAAAATCTGTCCTATGTTTTTAAAAGAAGGTGGCCACTCCCAGAGACTACAGTATAAGATGTCCTTATGCAATTATCATCACCAGAATGTTAGTCTCCCAAAGCAAACATCTTGTGCTGGAGACAATATATCGTTTTCTTCTGAAAGAGCCTGTGTCTAAGATCCAAAGAACACTTTTGGATTCCTATGCCCAGTTCAATTGCACAACTGCTGCTCTACCTTAGCCTTTCAATTGCTACCCTCAGATTGCAGCACATTCCTTCTGATACCATGTGAGTTCAGCTTAGCAGCTGCTGGCCTGTCAGGCTCTGCAAGGCCTCTAAATATATTAATGAAGCAGAAGGATCTGGGATGGGTTCCAGTTTTAAACCAAGGTCACATTTGCAAATTCAGGTGTTGCCAGATCTGATCCAAGCACAGTGCAATGCAAGGATATTAGGTATAGCATCTTTCAACCAAGTTGTATCCCCAAATGCTTTTTAGGGTTGTATGACACAGTCACAAAGAAAAGAGAAAGAAGGGTGGTTGCATGAGATGAAAGGCAAAACCATGAGTGAGTCTAGAATCTTTGTGCTGTGTAACTGAGCTAAAGAGAATGCCCTCAGTTTCTCTCTCTACAAGGTCATTGTTACTTACTTACCTCATAGGGGTGAGGCACAGCTGAATTCCTTAACAGTTGTGGAATTTCTTTAAGATCTTTGGCTGCAGAGTGCTACAGAAGTGCTAAGCAGGGGGCGGGAGGTGTTCCAAATAAGTGCAGATGGAGAGAGAACCGAAGAGCAAGAGAGAAAATGTGTATTCAGCTGAGATGTGAAATGAAAAGGACAATGGATGAGGCAGAGAAACAGGCAGACCGCTCCAGGTTACATGCACAGCACAGGAGAAGGCTCTCGAAGCAGGAAGCCAGTTTGCTTGAAAAGATGGAGTGGAGACCAAAGCTGGTCAAAGAATTTTAAACGTTTTAAACTGAAAAGCTCACAAAATAATGTTCCTGTTTTTTCCACCAGCTGTAGAGGAGCCAATGCTAGGCGAGCAGAAGTTGCGGTGACGAAGGGGAACAGACTCAGGCAAAACCCAGGGCGCAGGCCAAGGTGAGTCAATAGAGGCACCATGTGTTGGCCCTTTAAGAACAAGCCCCAGTATAACCCTGTTTCTGTTGCAACCCAGAGCTGACACATTCTGCAGTTCCCAAGGGAGCATAGACAAGTCTATTCTGAGAGCAAAGTCTGCTGGGAAAGGGGACAGGGGACTATAGGTAAACTCCCTGTTCTGAGTGGGCGAAAATCCACCTGTGCCAGAGTTTCCCAGTGAGAGGGAGTGGAGAGGAGGCTAGTGCAGCCAGGGGGGAAAGACCCCCAGGGAGAGGTAAGAGATTCCCATTTGGTACAGGACAGTTTGTGAGCCCTTGCACCAAGAATTGCAGAGTTGTTGAGCTTTTGTTCCCCTGGAGTCTAGTTTACCCTGGAAGGGGTGGGGGTGGGCGCTGTTTTTGGTTAAACTACCCAACCAATCCGGAAGCCGAGCCGGTGGCTGCACCTGATGCTGGAGATATAAAACACCCTGCAACAAGGTGCTGCATTTTTTTAAAAACGCGAACGAAACCAGGATTTGCAAGTGACCTGGACCCAGGGGGCTGTCTGAGGATGGCGATTTATTGGGGCTGGTCCTGTTTTATAACGAATGTTCATCATACAGGTGTGAAAAGGACACAAGCACTATTCTAAATAACAGAGCTCCTGCATCATCCTTAGTCACTTTGTGTATGTTTCTGTCTCCCCCCGCCACAAACCATCTGTACTTAGAGTAGCCTAGTTCAAATTGCCCTTCTTTCTAAGGCCTTGTCTACACGGCAGAAGTAAATCGAAGTTATCTAAATCGAATTTATAAAACCGAATTTATAAATTCGAATTAGAGCGTCCACACCACGAATCTCAAATCGAAGTTGTGCGTCCATGGCCCATGTCTTACTTCGATTTCAGGAGCAGTGCACTGTGGGTAGCTGTGACACAGCTATCCCATAGTTCCCACTTCCTGGTTTTCAGCCCAGTGCCTGCTGGGATGGCCTCCAGGAGCCTTATCCCACAGATCACCACTGACCACTCGGACAGCACTACAAAACTCCTATCGAACCCTGGCCAGGTAAAAACAGGAAAAGACCCGCAAACGCCATAGCAGCAGCAAGCATGGACCCTGCTAGACCATGGACCCTGCTGAGACCAGTAATGCAATCGTGCAAGTTTTAAACAGCTCGCGCACTCTCGTGCTGTCTATGCTGAGCCATGACCTGAAAATTCAGGAGGAGAGGGGGAGGAGGAGGTGGAGGAGGAGGGACAGGAGGAGGACTTGAGTTTGAGGAGGCAGCTGCGCACCGACAGGGAGCGTGTTAATGATGGTGATGATGACGACATAGGAGAGTGATCTCTCCCTAACCGCAGGACCCAGCATTTTGGAGCTACTGCTGGTAATGGGTCAGCTTCTGCCCATTGAACGCCGATTTTGGGCACGGGAAACAAGCACAGACTGGTGGGACCGCCATAGTTTTGCAGGTGTGGGACGATTCCCAGTGGCTGCATAACTTTCGCATGCGTAAGAACGTTTCCCAAGTCAAACTTCTTTGAACTTTGTGACTTGCTTTCCCCTGCCCTGTAAACGCCATAATACTGACATGAGAGCAGCTCTCACTGTGGAGAAGCGAGTGGCAATAGCCCTCTGGAAGCTTGCAACTCCAGACAGCTACCGGTCAGTCGCGAATCAATTTGGAGTGGGAAAATCTACCGTGGGGGCTGCTGCCCTGTGATGCAAGTAGCCAAAGCAATCGTTAGGCTGCTGCTACGAAAGTTTGTGACTTTGGGAAACAATCGTGCAGGTGATAGTGGATGGCTTTGCTGCAATGGGATTCCCTAACTGTGGAGGGGCCATAGATGGAACCCATATTCCCTATCTTGGCCCAGAGCACCAGGCGCCGAGTACGTGAACCGCAAGGGGTACTTTTCCATGGTGCTGCAAGCACTGGTGGATCACAAGGGACGTTTCACCAGCATCCACGTGGGATGGCCAGGAAGGGTTCATGACGCGCGCGCGTCTTCAGAAACAGTACTCTCTTTAAACGACTGCATCAAGGAAATTACTTCCCAGACCAGAAAATAACAGTGGGCGATGTTGAGATGCCTGTCGTTATCCTGGGTGACCCGAGCCTACCCCTTGATGCCGTGGCTCATGAAGCCATACACAGGCAGCCTGGACAGTGCTCAGGAGCTGTTCAACTACAGGCTGAGCAAGTGCAGGATGGTGGTAGAGTGTGCATTTGGGCGTTTAAAAGGGGCGCTTTCTCGATCATTACTCACTCACTCAGACCTCAGCCCAAAGAATGTCCCGTAGCTATTGCTGCTTGCTGTGTGCTCCACACAATCTCTGTGAGAGTAAGGGGGATACCTTTATGGCGGGGTGGGAGGCTGAGGCTAATCGCCTGGCCGCTGACTACGAGCAGCCAGACACCAGGCTGATTAGAAGAGCACACCAGAGAGGCGGTGCGCCGATTCAGAGAAGCCCTGAAAATGTGTTTTGTCGCGGCCAGGGTATGGTGTGATTGCAGTGCTGCTTTGCCTTGATGAACGCTCCCGCCTCTATTGACTCCTGTAAGCAACCCACCGTCCCCCTTTACTTACAGCTTGCTGCAGACTTTCAAAATCAACCCCCCACCCTTTCATTACATGTGGCTGAAGGAAAGAAAGGCCAGTGGTATGTTTAAATCATTTTAATCTTTATTAAACTCATTTGTTATTGCTTTAAAAACATGCGTTCATTTTTAAAGGATCATTCCCTGTAATTAAAAGCCACCCTCCCCCTTTGGATGTATGTCTGATTAGAAAGGAACTATATTCAGAGGCACAGATTTATCTAGGTATCCCCTGAAACGCTGTGCTTTGGAGGAGGATCACACAAGGAAAAAGCCCATGAAATAATTTTCAGCTCATTACAGCCCTTTTGGTTGGGCTCTCCATGGGGGTGGCAGATGTGCTTGGTGCAGGAAGCCTTCCCCCACGAGCGTTCTCGTAACACGTCTAAAGGCTGCGTGAGGGAGATTGGAACCTGGGGAGCTTGGAGGGTGATAAACATGGGACTGCTAGTGGCACTCTGTAACCCCGCTGCTGTCCTGAACAATCAACATGCGTCTGTGAGGATATCAGTGTGATCACGCAGCAGCTCCAGCGTTCCATCACGGCCAGCGCCTATCTTCTCCCTGCACCTCTGATCTTCTGCCCTGTCTTCCTTGCGCCACCTCACTCTTCTACCTGCGGTCTTCCTCTCGCCCACCTCTCATCTCGAGCGTCTCTCCTGTCCTCTTCGGTCACTTGCCATCTTTCTGTCGTATTTTGCTATCAGTTTCCTTCAAATCACTATGATGAGACTGTGTTACTGTGGCTGACTTCCATGACTTCGGAAAACATTTCGTCTCTCGTTCTCTTTTTCCCTCTGTCTCTTGGGTAGCCTGGCAGATGGGGTAGTGAGTAAAGAACACTGCACAGCTGTATGGTGGAGGTAAGAGGAGAGAGTATGTAAAAAGATACATTTCTTAGAACAATGATTCCACTCACTCACACAGCACAAAACTATGCACCTTACGCAGGACATGTGATTTCACTGCAAGGTCACATTTTTCATCTTTAATACTGGAGACTCTGTCCCTGGCTCAGAGCACAGTACAGATGCAGCTTGCTGGGTACTACCATTATAAATTTGCTTCCAAGCAGCCATGGTAAGTCTTTATGTTGTCTCACCCCTTCCTGCTAAAGCATCATCGCAGCACAAGTCCCCTCCCCCCAGCTACATCGAAGTGGCATTACAGAGCATAATGGCCATGTTTTCTCTCTATGACAAAGCAATTAACTTATTTAAACCAGGTCACAATGATGACAGAACTCTGGTGAGAGTTACAGCACAAAAGGCAGAGTGAATGTTTCATGCCTGTGATCAGAGTCCTGGCGCTTATTCATCTATGCTTTGTGAAGCAATGATTCCAAATTCAGGCATGCATGCCTGGAGGGGCAAAGCATCTTTCATTGGAGGACCGGCTAAGCAGCATTGCCCCCAAAATTTACTGAAAAGGCACTTTGATTTCCTGCAATATCAATTCATGGAGATTTCTTGGGAGGATTTTCATTGCATCCCAGACATGTTAAGGAACTTTTCATGTAACTGTAATGGCTAAAAGAAATGACAATGCATGGCTTAAAAATTGATAATTAAAAAACGCTAGTTTTTAAATATGACTGATTTAAACATTTACTCACCGCTGGTCCCTTCCATGCTTCACTTTCTGTGATAGTGGCTTTTGATTAGCCTGCTGCAAGGTTAAATCTTGGGTCAGAAAACAACTCCTGGCTGCTGTTAGGGTAATTGAGAGCTGTGTGTAATCAGCAATGTCTCCCTCATTGTACCTCTCCTGATCTTCCCCCTCTGCAGAATCCTCAGCCACAGTTGAACTGAAATCAGGTCATCTGAATCCACGATTAAGGATGGGCGACTGGTAGCCAAGCCCCAAAAATTGCATGTAGCTCTGCATAGAACCTGCATGTTTTAGGAGCAACTCCAGAGATCCAAAAGCTCTTCTTGGTCCATGCTGGAGCTCTTTTTCTATTCTCAGGAGACTGCATTTTTAAAGGTGCAGCTGTGATTAACTGCTCTGCTCAGAGCCCCACGGTGGACAAACAGGAAACTGATTCAAAACCTCCAAGGGTCTTTTCCTGTTTACCTGGCAGTGCATAGGAGTTTTGAGTGCTGTCCAGAGTGGTCATGGTGATCTGTGGATACGCTCCTGGAGGCCATTAACTTTCGATTTCCGTCCACACTGCACTAAATTCGAATTAGTAAATTCGATTTTAGGGTTACTCCTGTGGTTTAGTAGGAGTACTAAAATCGATTTAAATAGCCCTTTAATTCGAATTAGAGGGCTGCGTCATGTGGATGGGTGCTCCATAAATTCGAATTAAAGCCGTTTAATTCGAATTTAAGGCCTCGTGTAGACATGGCCTAAGACTCCACACCTCACAGATTTGATCTTTTCCCCTCTCCTTCCCACTCCACCCTGTCATCCGGCATTGGTCTCTTTCCTGTCCCTTCATATACTCTGGCCGTTGTTAGCCAGGGCTGGAAGGGACAGGAGCCAGTTAGCCCAGCAGCAACGGTCTGCCCCATTAGGTAGCAACCAGAACTATGAAAAGAGTTTTGAAGAGTGGGGCACTAAGGAAACTGTCTCTTCCTCCTGTCTGTGTATTGCACTTGAGTTCCCAGAAGCCCTTGTTAGCTGAACTCTGGCTGGAGGAAGCCCTCTTTCCTCTGTTCATTTGCTACAGTTCTCTAAATTTATGGGTTATGTCTCTTGTATCTGGTCATGGCTTGAGATCCCTTCCATATCTTGCCTCTCCCAGGAGTGGAGGGATCTGAGAGTGCTCTGTTTATTGGTTAGTAGAGTGCCTGTTCTACCAGCTAGGTGCACAGTTACAAAGTGTGATCAATCTCCTTATGTCAGTAAAGCTGGTCAGAAAGCTAGGAGGGACTCCTGATATTACTGATCTCTAGTTTTAATTAACCTATTCAAAACCACCTAGCTGTGCACATGACTGCCTATGTGAATGCATGTCCTTATTACGCCTTCCCTCATTTCTCCCCCCCCCCCGCCCCCTTGCTCCTCCTCATTGTTGCAGCGCTCACTTCTTGCATTTTAAATTAGATTGTGAGCTCTCCAGGACAGGGACTCTCTGTTACTCTGGGTCTGAATTGTCCCTAGCACAGTGGGGCTCTGATCCCAGTTACAGAATCTACAATGTAAATAAGCTCCTTGAAGATGCAAAATGCTAAGAGTTATTGTTCTACTATAAGTTGCTGGGCAAGATGCTGGAACCACTGGGTGAAATTTCGTGGCCAGTGTAACGCAGGAACTCAGACTAGATGATCAGAATGGTCCTTTATGGCCTCAAAATCTAAGAATCTATGACCTATTAAAAACTGATGACTTCGTAACAGAGAACAGGACTGAAGTATGGCACATTGCTCTGCGTGTTCCCTAATCACCGTTAAAGGTAGCTGCTGTTCAGAGATGTCCCTCTAGCAGATGGGTTTATATTTATTTAATGTGGTGCTCTAGAAAAAATTATTGATGTAAACTAGCGCCAGGCAGACTATCCAAACTGAAGTTTATCTTTGGTCTAGACATCTTCTAACACGGGGATAAGGGGGTGGATGCAGCATTTCATGTTCTGAGCCCAAGTGGAAGTGCCATCATAACCCAAAGAAGAGATCTCTGTGCTCGAAAGCTTGTACCTTCCACCAACAGAAGTAGGTCCAGTAAAAGATGTTCCCTTACCTACTCAGTCCCCCTAGAAGCAGTATTGACTGCTGTTTGGAAGGAGGAGCAATTGCCCACAACTACCCGCTGAGATCTCTCCAAGACAAAAGAATGAAGCCACTGAAGATCAGCCCTGCCTCCTCCCACTAGGCTCTGCAGGCAAGTCAGCAACACAAATGATTAACTGTGTCAAAAGCAGTGGATAATATCAACATGGACACCTGGTTTTCATCCATTGCCAGGTGGAGATCATCAGCCAATGCAGTCTGTGTGCCATAGCCAGGTCTATACCCAGGTTGCCAAGGGTCAAGAAGATCAAAGGCATCTAGATACTGTGAGAGGGTAGCAGCTAAGATTTTTTTTTTAAAGCGGCTGGTTTGTGGGTTTTGGATATCCACAAGGAGACATTTCTAGAAGGGTCTGATTTTTCAGAGGGTGGGTTCTCCGTATTTACTGTCATCATTCTTGAGAATTTTGGCCAACAAACTCAAATACTTAATTCAGTCAAATGGATGGAAATGGAATTGATGTTCTTATGCTACGAATCGCTCCAGTTTCCTGTTGTGATTCATGGTATCTTCAGGGAGACCGAACCTTCTCCAAGAGTGGGCTGAGACTGTGGAATGAACTCCCCTTGGAACTAAGGACTGTCACAAACCTGACCATTTTCCACCCAAGAGCAAGGTGCATTTCTTTGACTCGCCTTCTCTAATATCAACACTGAGCATCAGATACAGTTAACAAAATAACACTCCCACCACCCTACCAAAACAAGACTTGCCACTCCACACTCTCTCTGGGGAGAGGACAAGAGAACAAACACGTGACCGTCATGTTACTTCTGAGCACCTTCCAGTAGTGCATGATATTACGGGTACGAGGGCAGTATAAAAAAACCTAGATAGAATAGAATAGCATCCCTTTGCATGACTGACATGTTGGCATAGTGCCTTGTCTTGTTCAGCATTTATGTGATCAACGATGCTCCATTGATTAAACTTGGCTGTCAGAGTTTTCAAGGCACGAAGGAAGGGCTGATAGAGTCTGAAATATTTTCTGCTGCCAGTTTTTTGTTAATGGTTCAGTGAGATTCAGCAATAGAAACTGGCTGTGGTTCCTGTGGATACGGCTAGGGTGACCAGACCAATATTTGGGTGGTTGTCCCAATATTTGTCCAGATATTTTGCTCTGCTGGCAGCACTGGAGTTTTTTTTGTTTTTTGTTTTTGTTCCACCAGCATCACTCGGCTTTTTTTTTTTTTGCTCTGCTGGCAGACCTCCCACCCCGTGTGTCCCGATATTTTCTTCATCTCATCTTGTCACCCTAGATACGGCACTTGTGTCACTTCAGCCTGAGAGCAATGAGGTGATGGTCTCAGTCTGACTTGAAGAGACTAATGCAATGTGCATCAGTCTCTTGCACACCTGGTGGTGTATTCTGGAACAAGAGGATGATCTAAGAAGAGGGAGGTTTGTAGTCTCAGTTGCCAGCCTAGTGCAGCACATTTAGCTTATGAAATGTGTGAGGATAAGGAAAGATCATCACTGAGCAAAATGGATTCTCAGGATATTGGGGTGGTGGTACCAACCCTGGGCCCTTTAGAGCTGTGAAATGAACATGCAGTCACTGACCCAGAGGGATGGGAGCCCTTTCCCCCAGTATATGCTCCAAGCAGACACATGAGCAAAACAAAAGCCGATATTCTAGTAACAGGAGGCTCCAGGCATGTGGAACAAAATGGAACCCAAAGGATCTTTTCACCAGTCTAACTTATCGCCTCGCTTTGGGGCAGGGAACCTGCCTGACTCTGTGTATTTGGAAAGTGCTGTTGCACAGGCAATGCCATATAAAAGCTTGTCAATAGCAATAACAAAGGACTTCTGTCCCATTGTTAGTATGAAAAAATCAGCTGCATAGGCAGGGACCAGCAAGAGAGAAATCACTATTCTTATGCCTCAATTCTGAGAAGCTGCTGTAGAAATCTGTCTCATCATCTACATTAGGAAACTTCTCTGAACCATAGATCTCCAGTCCCTGATGGAGATTCTGTTAAACTAAAGGGCTGGATGACTTCACTTTCGTCTGGTTAGCTAAGTAACTGAGGCCACATCTACACCCAAAACTTTTGCCAATATAGTATTGTTGGCAAGGGGCATTGGGGATTTGGGGGGGGGGCATTTTATATTGGCAAAAGCCTTAGTTTAAACACAGTAATACCAGTATAGCTAATATTCCTTAGGGAATCAGTATAAACCAGGGGTAGGCAACCTATGGCACATATGCCAAAGGTGGCACGTGAGCTGATTTTCAGTGTCACTCACACTGCCTCGTCCTGGCCATGGGTCTGGGGGGCTCTGCATTTTAATTTAATTTTAAATGAAGCTTCTTAAGCATTTTAAAAACTTTATTTACTTTAGATACAAGAATAGATTATAGATTTATAGAAAGAGACCTTCTAAAAACGTTAACATGTATTACTGGCACGCGAAACCTTAAATTAGGGTGAATAAATGAAGACTCGGCACACCACTTCTGAAAGGTTGCCCACCCCTGGTATAAGCTATACTGGCAAAATCATTTTTGCTGATATAAGCTGCATCTATGCCAGGAGGGTTTACTGGTTTAGCTGTACTAGGAAATCTTTTCTAGTGTAAATCTGGCTTGATGTGGGTGCCATCACCATGGCATCTGACATCAATCAAACTGTTGTTACTTCTATTTGTAACTCTTGTCTTCTTTCTCAGCTTATAAGTGAAATAGCTTGATTAGCTTATAAATAGCTGGTGTGTGTGTGGAGAAATGATTGAGAGAAAACTAATGTGGGAGGGGGGAGATCTTTACGCTTAACTGTGGTAGTGCATCCCATGGTCAGTGCCACCTCTTGTGGCATTGCTTTCTATACTTCAGTCCCAACCTTGCAGAAGTGCGGTCGCCCACCCTGTGTTGGGGTGTTTGGACCCCAGGCTCTGATGCAATTAGTATTGGTTTCACGAGTCAGTTGTATTTGGCTGCACCTGCAGGGGGAGCCAGGTTTCAGTGATCATGAAGCCCAGCTGGGCAGGAGCAGACTGGTTATTATCATGAGGAAGTTTGACACACAAAGGGGTCACAGAGAGGGAGTCTGCCCTCACGCTCTGGGAACCAAGAGGTGGTGAGTAAGAAATGAGGGGGGAATAAGTGTTGGGATACTAGCCCTGAAAGAAGGGTCAACCAAAAGACGCTGCAAGGAACAAAAAAGAAGCCCAGGGAAACAGCAGTAGGGACCGTGTTAGTCTGTATCTGCAAAAAGAACAGGAGTACTTGTGGCACCTTAGAGACTAAAAAATTTATTGTACTCCTGTTCTTTTAGCAGTAGGGAGCAGGACTGTGCAGACCTTGGCTGCTGGTTATAGGGTTCTGGGCAGGAACCTGGGCTAGAGGGGAAAACCTGGGTTCTCCTACCAGCCACTGGGGAGATTGCATAAAGCCCCTTGACATAAACGGCTAAGGATAATTCGGTGCCTGGTGGGACATGGTAACTGCTGGACCCAGAAACAGGGCCAAAGCTTTGGAATATTTTACCCCAAAAGAGGTGTGACCTGGCCTGAGTTACAGAAGAGAGACCACGGCAGCGACTGCCAGAGTGAAAGACAATTGCTACACCATGAGGGGACGGTCCTGCAGTCAGGGCCGCCCAGAGGGGGGAGGCAAGTGGGGCAATTTGCCCCGGGCCCTGAAGGGGCCCCCACGAGAATATGGTATTCTATAATATTGCAACTTTTTTTTTATGGAAGGGGCCCGCAAAATAGCTTTGCCCAGGCCCCCTGAATCTTCTGGGCAGCCCTGCCTGCAGTGAGTGAACCTCTTTGCACACCCACACAAACTTCCTCCTGTGGGCTGACTGAATTATTCCAGTGCAAAGCCGCACTTTACTGGGGGCGTGAGTATCATTGTCTCTGTTTTACAAATGGGGAAAATGAAAGACGGGAAAGACGTGCCCAAGGTCACCTAGCAGGCCAGAGGCAGAGTTAGGACTAGAGAACCCATGTCTAGTGAGTTTCAGCCAACTGCTCTGCCGGCTGTCTCCCACTGCCTCAAATAAAGTATGCCGATATCCATCAGGGCTTTGAGTATTGGGAGAGTGAATGTGACTAGGACTCTGTATTTAGCCGGGAGTCAGCACAGAGAGTGGAGCACTGGGGTGAGATATTAACAGCAGCCTGGGTTGCTTAGCAGAGTGCTGTATTTGCACCAGCTGGAGCTTTCTCAGGGCATTTGGCTTCCTTCCTAGCTAAAATGAGTTGCAGTCATGCAGGATCCAAAAGCAGCTGGCTAACATTGATGAGCTCTGTTCTTATTCATCTGCTACAGCTGGGGATGGGGCAGACAACAAGCACAGAGAGTGATTCAGAGACTAGACCAACATTATAAATCTGTTTTGGAGTTGGAAATAGGCCCCAGATTTCTTGGCTCCCTAAACGCTGGCTTAACCACTAGACCATGCTTCCTCTCCTAACTTATGGCTACTTAGTTTCTGGCTGACTTGTATAAGAGGCATCCTTTGTCACAGCTTTCCCTGATGTCGGTCATGCGAGGGACTAAGAAGTTTAATATGCTGCATAATAATCACAGCCCTGATGTGACTTGGGGAGGGATCTTCCAGCATTAACAGCCGACATTCAAGCTTTCTGCAGTTAGAAGAAATCACATGGGTGGGGGTGGAGGGAATGTGCAGAGAGGGGAGTCTCAAGGTATCTACTTTTTTAATATGTGTGCGTGCACACACACACGCAGAGCCAGGGCTGCCTGAAGCCTGTTCTGCTTCTGGCATAAGTAAGAATTGAGGTGGCTCTAACAGTTGCTGATAATGGCTCCCAGGGGTCCATTATGGCAGCCAGGAAATGTAGCAACATTCTGGCCATGCAGCATGTGCCCTTCCAGTTACACCTGCAATGTGCCCCCTCTGTCAGGTGGGACCAGGAGGAAATAGCAAAGAGGCAGCTATGTCTGCCCTGTGCCCAGGGGTGAAAGTAACTTAAAGGACTTACTTGTATGCGGGAGTCCTGAGCGGGGCTGTGACCTTGACCAGAAGAGGCGGAGCCTGGACTGGAAGAGGTGGGGCCTTTCAAGATTTAAAGGCTCTGGGGCTCCAGCTGTGGCTGGAAGACCCAGGGCCTTTAAATCACCCAGCAGCTTCTAGCTGCAGAGGCAGCTGGGAGCCCCGGGACTAAGGAGTGAATTAAAGGGCCCAGGGCTCCGACAGCCACGGAGCTCTGGGCCCTTTAAATCACTGCAAGAGCCCTGCCGCCACCACCACCCCACGGCAGCAGAGCTCCGGCAGTGATTTAAAGGTCCCGGGACTCACCACTGAGGGGAGCCCTGGGCCCTTTAAAGTGCCGCCGGAGCCCTGCTGCTGCTGGGGCTCTGGCAGCCGGGCTTGGCCAGAATTTAAAGGGTCTAGTGCTCCTGCCACTGCGGGGAGCCCCGGGCCCTTTGAAGCACTGCTGGAATCCTGCTGCTGCTGCTGTAGCAGCAGCAGGGCTTGAGCAGGCATTTAAAGGACCTGGAGCTCCGGTCACTGCGGGGAGCCCCCAGCCCTTTAAAGCGCCACCTGAGCCTGACTGCCGGAGCTCCAGCAGCGCTTTAAAGGGCCTGGGGCTCCCCGCAGTGGCTGGAGGTCTGGGCCCTTTAAATCCCCACCTGAGCCTGGCTGCCGGAGCTCTGGTGGTGATTTAAAGGTCCCAGGGCTCTCTGCAGCAGCTGGAGCCCTGGGCCCTTTAAATCACCGCCAGGGAAGCCAGTCCAGTCAGGCACAGCGTACCGGCTCTTGCCGGTACACGGTACCGGACCATACAGGCTTACTTTCACCTCTGTCTGTGCCCCCTGAGGATTTCAGTCTGCTACTGCCCACTTCAGGGTTGGAAAGTTGGCCTTTCTGCCCTGGGAGAAGCATAAAGAAGCCGTATTGACGCTATGGAGCTGTCCTCCAAAGAGACAACTTGCATGTGTAGGTTTTGCAGGATTGGGCCTTAGGACAGTACAGGTAAGATACCGGAAGCACTGGTAGATTTTGGAGCAGCGACTAAACAAACGAGCATTGAAAAGATCAACGCTCAGATCTGGCAAACAAGACCAAACCTGGCCCTGATCGAAGAGCAGACTGGCTTCTGTTTAGTGAGGTCCCTCCACTGGCCTCATATTATATCCTACTTGTCATGGTTACAGGGCTAGCTGCACCTCAGTCCCCTTGCTGGTCTCTGAGTGCACCCCCTCAGGTGTCAGGCCAGGTGCCTCTACCTCTCCTGGCGTGGAAATCCACAGTTCTCCCACTCTCAGTCCGGCCCCTCAGCTACAGTAACCCTTGGATCCACTGTTCTTACCCAGCAGGTCTGACTGAGTTTGAGCAGCTTCAGTTCTTCCCTTTGGGGTCTCTGACCAGTGGTGTGCAGTGACACACGACCTGCAGTCAAAGAATTGTTTATTTTAGCAGTCGAAACCAAGCTTTTTGAGAGAGAGGATTTTAAAAGAACAGTCTCCATGCAATGTCTGTCTTACCGAAAGGCTCGTCCTTCTGCAATGGTGGTGTAGGCAGACCTAGCTCCTCCACGCACACCCAGTGGGTCTCTGGGTCTCCCCGAATAACTTGCTCGAGTGTCCCTTAAATCCTGCTACAGTTTTTAGTTCTTCTGTGGTCACAAGTCGTCTTCTGTCCTGGTTAAAACCAGTTTTGTAGGTTGGTTGGAGACAGAGGCAGAATGTAAGCTGAGCATTCTGGCATTGTCCCTCACCACCTCTGAAGTGTTTGATGAGGGCTGGCTTTCTTGAGCCATTCCTTTCCTGCCTGTCTGTCTTTTCACGCAAACTCCAACTGAGTATAACCTGTACAGTCCACCCCAAGAATCAGGGCAACATCCAGCATTCATGAATTATTACAAAGCAGCCCCAAGCCTGTCACGCTAGGCTGGACACCTGCGCTGCCCCATACACTTCGGAGGTGCTCCCAGTAAACATCTACCAAACAAACTCATCCTCCTCCTTCAGATCCCTCCTTAAAATTCTCCTTTTGCTCCAAAAGCTTGACAAGGCTCAGGCTGCGGGTGTGCTAGGACCACTGCCTATCATGCTGCTCAGTATTGATTCATTGTTCAGTTGTACTACCCTGTCCACCTGTCTGTCTCTATCTGTTGTCTCTTGATTGTTGGCTCCTTGGGGCAGGGACAGTCTTCTTGTTCGGTGCTTGTACAGCGTCTAGCACAATGGGGTCCTGGTCCAAGACTGGGTCTCCTAGGCACTACTACAGTACGAAGAATAATCTCACCCAGGCTGCAGACTGGAACCTCTCCAGAGGCTAAAATAAGAACCTTCATAAATAATAGCTGAGACCTGACTGTTAGCTTTAGTCTGATGGAAATAATGAGCCATCTGAGACACCTGCAGTGGGAGAAGGAATGAAGGACTTTTACAGGCGCTGGGGTTGGTAGTCAGGTGCCAAACACCACTCAGAAATCGAGGAGCTTATTAGCTTGGCCTGTCTCTGAAGCTTTGCTTGACCTATTTTTTCAATGAGGTCCTAAGGGCTTCCCCCAACATGAGACTCAGGCTATTGTGACCGCACCGAGCGAGGCCTCCAGCGTGAACAATTGCAGACCAGCCTGTGCATTGTCCGAATGGTATTAACACCAAGCAAACTGCTTGCTGGGCAGCACTAACTTAAACAATGTTTGCACCAATGAATGGTTTAGCTCACCAAGTGCTCACGGCTGGTCCCACGCACAGAGGGGGATCTGGTCCCAGCCCCAACCGTGTTAAAATCATAATGGCCGGGTGCTTGGATTTTTAAATAGGCCTTTTAGAAATACTTGAGAGACCTTGCAGTCCACTTGGTTTAATCCTCAGATGGTGTAAATCTACAGAGCTGGTGCTACAGCCTGACAGCAGCTGAGGATCTGGCCCCAATAGATGAATGGCAATTCTGAGTGCACAAGGCTAGAGGTTCAGGTCTTTAACAGAACAAAACAGCTCGGTTTCGAGGTGCTCTGATCATGAGGCAGTGCTTGTATCTTTAACTTCTTTACCGGGGGGGGGGGGGGGGGGGAAGAAACTGAGGAGCTGTTCCCTGAACCACGCCAGACACTGTGTCTTTGAACCTACA
>NC_133774.1:15200147-15200980 GCF_003597395.2 Chelonoidis abingdonii
GACACTGGGGGGGGGGGGGGTGTTTAAAGAAAATGCCTCTGAGGTGTTTTAACACTGCTAAATGCTGACAGCACCTAGGGGCGGTGATCTGAAGCCTAGACAAGGAGAGGTACCCTGGCCACTAGCAGCAGAAGGCTGACATTTGGGGACACAGCTCCATTTTTATGCTCTTGCACCCCTCCCCAGTTTCATGCATCGTAATTATACCAAATTCCCCATCCTCCCTTCAAGGCCCTTTGGACCTTAATCCCTGCCCGTATTTTGTACTCCCCTTTGCTCAGACTCTGGGTTCTGCTACCCCACGTCCCTTCACACCCCATTTGTATCCTTCTCTAATAAGCACCCTTGTGTTTTCTCCCATGCCTGGAATGGCCTGCCTGATCTTATGTGCCACGGGACAAACAATATTCAGACCACTGCAGCCCCAGCAGTAGATTGGCTGTCCTGTTTACCCACCAGCCACTGAAATCCTTTGCAGCTAGCAAGAAAATAGTCTGTCCTCAAATTGGGTACATTAAATCTGCTTGTGCAGTGCTCGTGGGCCATAGTGCTGTGAGGGCAGGCTGTGCTGAAAGAACAAAAGTTCACAACTTTCCAATTCAGATCAGGTTTTACTAGGAGATGTTTTCCTTTCGTGAGGAATTCTATCATTCGAATGCTTGGCAGAACCCTAATGAAGCTGTAATAAAGCCTCCTGTCCCAAACCTGGACTTTAGCGTCCAAAATCTGGGGGCTTACCTGAAACTCCCCCAAGCTCACTACCTGCTTGGATATTTTCTCGCTGCCACCAACTAGGACTATTGGGGTCCTAGTACCCCCCCCGAGTCACCCCA
>NC_133774.1:15207055-15208512 GCF_003597395.2 Chelonoidis abingdonii
TCAGGAAGCTGCAGGCCGGGACTTTTTTCCCAGACCAGAAGATCACAGTAGGGGATGTTGAAATGCCCATTGTGATCCTTGAAGACCCCGCTTACCCGTTAATACCTTGACTCATGAAACCGTATACAGGGAAGCTTGACAGGAGCAAGGACCGATTCAACTACCAGCTGAGCTGGTGCTGAATGACTGTGGTGTGTGCTTTTGGCCGTTTAAAAGAGCGTTGGCGATCTCTGTATGGGAAGCTAGACTTGGGGAGGGGGGGAAGCAGCATCCCTGCGGTTATAACCGCGTGCTGTACCCTCCATAATGTTTGTGAAGGGAAGGGTGAAACATTCAGTCAGGCATGGATCTCTGAGGTTCAATGCCTGGAGGCTTAATTTGCACAGCCAGAGAGCAGGGCTACTAGAGAGGCCGAGCACAGGGCTTCAAGGATCAGGAATGCCTTGAGGGAGGAATTTGAGGCTGAAATCCAACAGTAATGTTTGGTGCCTTGCACGGGAGTGAAGTGCAGTAGTTATAATGTTAGTAGGAATCTGTTTTTTCCTAAGCTGATTTGCAGTGCCAGTTTCTTTACTGGGCTAAGGTATCTTTGACTTTCTGCAATCATAAAGACTGTCTTCAAAGCCAAGAATTTATTTATTGAAAAGAAAATAACTTTATTGATAGACAACATTTTGGGAACCTAAAAGGGCAGTGGGATGTGGTGTGGAACGGTACAGTCATAGGTTTGAATATGTCCTGTCTGGAGTGCTGTGCAATGACTGCAGCACTTCAGGATGCCTGTACTGCATGGTGATGGGGGTTGAGTGCAGAGGGTAAGGGTTATCATTCTCAGGGCTGGTTGATGAACGTACAGGTGTTTGGAGGCAACTGGTGGAGGTAAGAACCTGGATGCTGGGGAAGGTGGTTTGGAGCTGACATTGGGCCACAAGGGAAAGAGCTTTGGGACGTGGAGTGGGGGGTGGTGCGGTAGTGCTCTGGCTGCATGGCTACGACCGCCTGGATAGAGTCCGCTTGGCACGCCAGGATGCTTATCAGCTGCTTTGTGCTTTTATTCCTGGCCGCTGCGTTTCTCTGGCGGATCCTGCTTTCGCTTTCCTTTTCCCTTTCCCTCCAGTTCTGCAGTTTTTTATTCTCTCTGGCAGAGTGATCCATAACTGTTTGCGGCCGGTCATCTTTGCTTTTTCGCAGCTTCTTCCACAGGTTTTGGAGTCTTTGAGCTGCTGTTAACGCAGGCAGCTGAGAACTCAAGGTTGCTTGTGGAAAGGGAAAAAAGGCAACAGTTAACCGAGGCAGCATTGTTTATATCTCAAGACAGTTATTCCCACACAGTGAAGGAGTTTACAGTCTTCACTTTAGCATAATTTTTCCCATACCAAAGAGAGCACACATAACCCACAGGAGCCCCGAAATGGTGAGTAAGGGGGACTGATTGCTTCAGGGCTGTGCTGGGGTTT
>NC_133774.1:15208612-15248334 GCF_003597395.2 Chelonoidis abingdonii
GTCATAGTAGACGCCATCAGGCCGCTCAGCGTCCTCTGCTCTCTGGACTGTAACTGACAACCTGTAAGTCTCTGGATAAAAGGGCTTGAGAGAATTAACATGGTACACTTGGGTTTAGTGAGGAATCGGGAATGCTATGAGATAGTTAAGCTCCCAGGCGCTCTTGACCGTGAATGCCCCCTCCATGATGCTTCCATCTTATGGGCCTGCTTGCGCCTTTCAAGCCATAACATGGTCTCCCTCTTGAAGGAACGGTCTCTGGTATGTTTATCATACCAGGCCTTTTGCTCTTCCTGAGTATCTTTAGGTTTCTCTAGCAGGGCTAGAGAATGGCGGAGGTGTTTTGTAGGTTGCCTACAAAGTCCGAAATGTTAGTTCGTGAGAAGGTGAACCCCTTCCCATTGGTGCTTCACCAACTGTACATGGCCCCTTAACCATGGCCATACACAGTTCAGAGGTGGAACCCTAAACTGGGATGCTAAGCCCTGTAAGCAAGAGCAACTGCTGCAATACTAGGTCCCAGTCATTGGAGTATTCAATTTACAAATTACGGATCATGGCCCCCAAAGTTCCATTAAACCTTTCACCAGGCCATTGGTTGATGTGGTATGGGGGGCAACAAGTGATTCACCCCATGATTTTCCCACAGGTCTTTCATGTGCCTCCAGGATTAGATCCTGAATCGGTTAGGATATCGGAGGGCCAACCTACCCTGGCGAAAATGTCTGTTAGGGCCTGGACACGCTAGCTTTGGTGTTCTAGAGCCACTGCTTCTGGCCATCGGGTAGCAAAGTCCACGACGCAGTACGTACTGCTTTCCCTGGTGTCTTTCTCCGAAAGGACCCAGAAATCCACAGCTACTCGCTGAAATGGTACCTCAATTAGGGAGTGTGGAGAGGGGCCTTGACAGTCTTGAGGCTGTTCCCACTCTTTGGCACACCTACAAGACTGGACATACTGGGCACTTCCTTGCCATCCCCTCCCAGTAGAAGGATTCCCCACCTGTCTTGGTTCTGTTCACCCCAGAATGACCACTGGGCATGTCATGGGCTAGCTTAAGCTTTCCCCCTGTATTTAGCTGGGCCACCAACCACGTTTGCGCGCTGCATTCTTCGGCGTCCACCAGAAAGAATTTCCTTGTATAAGTCCTTGGTCTTATCACAACTGGGATCGGTCGAAGAGCTGAGAGGCGGTTGGTTGCTCCGTGCGCCACCCAAGCTTCCTGAAGGCTGTCATTCTGCTTCCTGCTCAGTCTGGAACTGTTCCTTGAACTGGGGACACCAGTTCTTCCTCAGACTGGGGACTTGGGCTTGAGTCCCCTGGAAGTGATGTAGATGATGGGGTTGTTTCTGTCGCTGGTGCACCTGTGGATTTTTCAGGCTCTGCCTGAGCCTCTTTGGTATGTTGTCTGTTGCTTTCTGCAGTTCAGGCTCGTTGGTCCCTTTCTGGCGTAGGGGTTGAAGATGTGGTTGCACTTGCTTGTGCTGGTGCTGGTTGCTGTTCCAGTTCTGGGTCTGGGACTGGAGTGTTGTGGCTGTTCAGCCGTTGACATGGGATCCGGGTCCACTACCTCAGTCTGGGTCTCTGGTACACCGGACAGTTTTCTGTGGACGGCTCCAGAAAGGATGGGTTGTGGAAGCTTGCCTTGGTGCTGCGTGTACCATTCCTCTCTCTTTGACTGCTTCACTGTGGTTGGCCAAGTCTTCCCCCAGTCGCATTGGGATGGAATAATTGTCATAGACTCGCAAAAGTCCACATTCCTGACCAGCTTTGTACTGGACAGGCAGTTCAGCTGTAGGCAAGTCCACAGCTGTGACATGAAGGGGTACAATGGGCACCTTTGGCCTTGGTTGATGAGTTTGGGATCGACGAAGGATTGGTGGATAGCTGACACTGTGCTCCGTGTCTCTCCACGCAGGAACCTTCTTTCCGCCCACTCTCAATTTTCCTTCGCTCAAGGGATTTGAGAGGTTCTGGCCTGGGGACTTAGGTCTGCTGGGGGTGCATGACTTGACACCGGGTGGGTTATTCGGGCAGTGGCCTTTGGGGCAGTTGGTCTGATATGTCCGTTTCATTACAGTTTATAGCATTTTCAGATAACGTGGTTACTGGATTGAGGAATTACTGGAGACTGGTGAGGTGGAAGGATGAGGTGTCTGTGACTTTTCTTGGTTTGTAGGTGGGGTTTTGGGTGCCCTCGGTTGTGGGTTTATTGTCGGTGTGGCTCCTGGGGTTTTCACTCCCTTTACAGTAGCTTTCTTGCTCTCTGCACTGCCATCCATTTGGCTTCCAATCTTCCCCGCCTCGGTGAGAGTTTCGGGTTGTCCATCTAGGATGATGCGTGTAATGTCCTCAGGAACACCATCCAAGAACTGCTCCATTTGCATGAGGTGGCGCAGTTTTACAGGTTTGGCTGGATCCTGCTATCAGGCGTCACAATGGCTCCCCACGTAGTAGGTGTTTGGGAAATGACCCTCCGGTTCCACTTTTGGTTCTGAACGCCGACCGGGCGTGATCCGGGGATACCCATTCTGGATCTGGCTTGGGTTTGAAACATTTATAATCGTTCATTTGGCTTGGCATTTCAGCGCTACGTCTGCCAAGGGTCCACTGATGTGTGAATCAGCCTCTAGCATGTACTGTCTTCAAGGATGCTGCTGTACCCAATTACAGAACCTTTCGAAATTTCTAAGAAGGTTCCGGCGTCATCACCTGCCTTTTAGTTGGAAATTTTCCTGTGCAGTGGAACAACAAACTGGCGCCGGAGGGTTAGGAGTGGTTGGAGCATTTGTCTAGCCGTGCCATCTCCAGTCATGCTGTCTCTGTTTGTCCTCTCTTCCTTTCTCGTCGGTAGAGCTGCCTCTTCTGCTTGTTGTTTATTTGGGGCGGCCTTGCTCTCGTTCTCGAAGTTGTCTTTTCGGTGATCTGCCTTTGGCTTCCTGTTCTCTGGTGTTGCTGCCAGTTTGACTTGTTCCTCCCTTTCTTTCAGTTCCATCTCCTGTAGTCTTTTTCTGTCTCGCTTTTGATTGGCTTCTTTGTTTGTTCCTCTGCTTCTCGTCTCGCGCGTTCCTGCTTTAGGGCATTCTTTGGAACTCAAGGATGATGTTTCTGCTTTTGTGGGTGCCTCTTGTGTTGGTTGCCTGAATTGCCGGCTTTCCGCCTCCTGAGTTTGCCTAGCAACTGCTTTGACTGCTCTAGCTCTGTGATAGGCAATTGAACAAACAAAGCTACTGTATTCACCCTGTGTGGTTTGCTGGCTGGTACTTAAGTTCCAATTGTTTAACAAAAGACGTAACGGTTTTCTAATGACTCTGCTACCCTGCACGCTGCTAAGAGCAGCAGGAGAAAAAAAATTTTTTCTCTCTCGCACTTTAAAACCACCCCTCTCACTGCTATCCCTAGCAGGAAAAGAAAAAATAAGGTTAGCTTGTGGCTTGTGGATTCGAACTTCCACGTACCGCTGCCTCCATGTAATAAAGCCTTCCTGTCCAAACCTGGACTTTAGCGTCCAAAATCTGGGTGCTTACCTGATAACTCCCCCAAGTCACTACCTGCTTGGATATGTTTCTCGCTGCCACCAACTAGGACTATTGGGGTCCTAGCTACCCCCCCCGATCACCCCAACCTTCCCTGGGCGACCCCCAGACCGACCCTGGGTCTCTCTCTCTTCCTCTCCCAGTTCCCCCGTTTCCTGGGTTAGCCGGTACAATGGCTATACTTCACTCCTTGAATACAACCGGAGAGGCAATCTAGCTGTCCCGAGGCTAGGTCATTCACCTAGTCAGCTCACCCAAGAGATTCCCCTCCCTTTGTCCTGTAGCCTTTCCCGCCCTGGGACAAGTAGGAAGAGTGCAACACGTTTGGGCTTTTCCCTCCCCCCGCCTCTGCCTACTAGGAAAGAGACTTCCACAGAGTTAAAGAAAACTTTATAGAAAAAAAGAAGAAAATATTAAACAATAATCTTGCATTAAGAACTCAATACAGGGTCTTGCTTAAAGAAAATATGATAAACAGTCTGATTTAAAAGATAGCCCGAATTAAACCAGTCCAACAAATCAACAACATATAAATACAACACAAAGCTCATCATAGCCAAATTACTTGCTTTCCTTTGTACTCACAGATGTTTAGGAGAAACTTTGAGATAAGATGGAAGTTAGAAGAAAAACTTGTTTACCACAGCCGAGGAAACAACAAAGACCCGAGTAGCCCTGAGTATACAAATTCCCGCCCCTGACTTTAAACAATCCAGTTCTCTGATTGGTCCTCTGGTCAGGTGTTTGGTTCTCTTTGTTCCCCCTTTACAGGAAAAGAAAATTAACCCTTACCTTACCTATCTACTTATGACAGAAGCATCACTGTGAATATTAATTCTTTCTAGATGTACTACAGGAACATCTAGAGCAGCGGTCCCCAACGTGGTGCCCGCAGGTGCCATGGCACCTGCCAGGGTATTTATGTGCGTCCGCCTAGTGCCTAGCAGGGGAGAGAAGCCAGAGCCCCGCACCTGCCGGGGACAGAGAACGCCAGGGCTGCAGGCTACAGGCGCCAATGTTCTCTGTCCCCGGCAGGCAAGGGGCCGTGGCTTTTCTCCGGCTTCCCCAGGGCTGCAGGCTGCGGGCGCAGTTCTCTGTCCCCGGCAAGTGTGGGGCCACGACTTCTCTCCGGCTTTGAAGGCCTCTCTGAGGCCACCGACAGAATCTGAATCCCACTGTGGCAAGCACTTCTACCTATGAAAACTGGCCAGCGGATTTATTTTCTTAGGTGTATAAACTCTCTGAAACACGTGCCCTGTCTTCCTATGTGGGTGCAGTGTCTAGCGCAGTGGGCCCCAAAGCCTGACCGGGTATCTGGGCACTAGTACAATATAAATAATGTGTACTAAAACCACCTTTCAAACAGAGAGCCAGGGAATTCAAAACAAAAGTCACGCTTCAAATAAATTCCAAACTGTGGAAACTATGAAAACGAATAATCAGCTAGCTCAGACCTTAGCATGGCTGTCATATTCTCCCTCCCTCCTGTGTAGCGGGCAGACGCATGTACGTGACAAATATCACAGCTAGCCGATGTGTACAGTTAAACCCCCATCAAAGGTCAACTCTCCAGTTCCATACTTTCTAGTGTTAGGGATGTCATTGAGTGTAGGCTTACCCTTTGACTTTCCTACCTCTCAAACATAGCTGTTTGCGTGCATGGCTGTTTGAGCTGCAATATTCACTCATTCTTTTTTCTCTTTAAATCCTTAATACATATTTATGGTCTTGCAAAACTACATTTTTACAGGATCTTGGAGACTGGGAATATATGACAATGGCCACTAGAGGGCATCTCTGCACTAGCTTAGCTGTGAGCTCTATGCATCAAAGGGCAAAAAGGGATCTCTAGAGTCTGAGTTGGGTACCTGCTGTATCAGTCAGCTGGCCACGGTTAAGAAAACAACTTTCAATACATGGATGCATGATTGGTCTGGATGAGCAGATGTGTCTCCTGCACATCCGTATCCTTCACAGAAGCAGCAGGATTCTCTTTTTGTTTTTATGGCACAGTGATTTAAGAATACACATTGCTGGGATGATGGTGGGCAGGGCCGGCTTTAGCAGCTGCGGGACCCGATTCGAACAGTTTCAATGGGACCCCAGCAGGGATGACTGAAAAAAAAAAAACCACATTAAAAAAACACGTGGGGCTTGTACTCATCAGGCGGCACTCCTAGTCTTCGGAGGCGGGTCCTTCACTCGCTCCAGGTCTTCGACGACACTGGAGAACCTGTCGCTGAAGTGCTGCCAAAGACCTGGAGTGAGTGAAGGACCAGCCGCCGAAGTGCTGCCCAAGACCCAGAGCGCCGCTGGATGAGTAAAAATTAAAAAGGAGCCTCTAGCCAGGGAAGGGTTTCTCGGCCACTTACCCCACCTGGCAGCCCTGCCACTGGGCGTGGGGCCCGATTCAGGGGAATTGGTGAAATTAGCATAAAGCCGGCCCTGACCCTACACCTAGCTCCAAGTGCCCTACCGTTAGAAACCCTAACCCTACCTCCAAGTGCCCTACCCTTAGGAACCCTAACCGTTCTGCGGGAAGCCCTACCCATAGGAACCCTAACCTTAGCTCCAAGTACCCTACCCTTAGGAACCCTAACCACAGGATGGGAAGCTCTACCCATAGGAACCTTAACCCTAGCTCTAAATAACCTACCCATAGGAACCTGAACCCTACGACGGCGTGCCCTACCCATAAGAATCCTGACCTTAGCTCAAGTGCCCTGCCCTTAGGAACCCTAACCCTAGGGTGGGAAGCTCTTCCCATAGGTACTCTAACCCTAGCTCCAACTGTCCTACCAATAGGAACCTGAACCCTAGGGCGGGGCGCCCTACCCATAGGAACCCTAACCCTAGCTCCAAGTGCCCTACCCGTAGAAACCCTAACCCTAGGGTGGGAAGCACTACCCATAGGAACCCTAACCCTAGCTCCAAGTGCCCTACGCATAGGAACCCTAACCCTAGGGCGGGGTGCCCTACTCATAGGAACCCTAACTTTAGCTCCAAGTTCCCTACCCTTAGGAATCTTAACCCTAGGATGGGGCGCCCTACCCATAGGAACCCTATCCCTAGCTCCAAGTGCCCTACCCTTAAGAAACCTAACCATGGGGCAGGAAGCCCTATCCATAGGAACACTAACTCTGACTCCAAGTGTCCTACCCTTAGGAACCTTAACCCTAGGGCGGGGTGCCCTACCTATAGGAACCCTATGCCTAGCTCCAAGTGCCCTACCCTTAGGAAACCTAACCATTGGGCGGGAAGCCCTACCCATAGGAACCCTAACCCTAGGGCGGGGTGCCCTACACATTGGAACACAAACCTTAGCTCCCAGTGCTCTACTCATAGGAAACCTAACCCTAGCTGCAAGTGCCCTACCGTTAGGAACCCTAATCCTAGGTGGGAAGCCCAATCCATAGAAACCCGAACCCTAGGGCGGGGCGCCCTACCCATTGGAACCCTAACCCTAGCTCCAAGTGCCCTACCCTTAGGAACTCTAACCCTAGGGCTGCAAGCCCTACTGATAGGAACCCTAACCCTAACTCCAAATGCCCTACCCATAGGATCCCTAACCCTAGGACGGGGCGCCCTACCCATAGTAACCCTAACCCTAGAGCAGAGCAGACTACCCGTAGGAACGCTAACCTCCAAATGCCCTATCCATAGGATCCCGAACCCTAGCTCCATATGCCTTACCCATAGAAACCCTAATCCTGGCTCCAAATGCCCTACCCATAGGAACCCTAACCCTAGCTCAAAGTGCCCTAGCCTTAGGAACCTTAACCCTAGCGCAGCAAGCCCTATCCATAGGAACCCTAACCCTAGCTCCAAATGCCCTACCCGTAGGAACCTTAACCATAGGGCGGGGCGCCCTACCCATAGGAACCCTAACCCTAGCTCCAAGTGACCTACCCTTAGGAACCCTAACCGTAGGGCGGGAAGCCCTACCCCTAGGAACCCTATCCCTAGCTTCAAGTGCCCTAGGTATAGGAACACTAACCCTAGGGCAGGGTGCCCTACCCATAGGAGCCCTAACCCTAGCTCCAAGTGCCCTACTGGTAGTAACCCTAACCCTAGCTCCAAGTGCCCTACCCTTAGGAACTGTAACCCTAGGGCGAGAAGCCCTACCCATAGGAACCCTAACCCTGACTCCAAGTGCCCCACCCATTGGAACCCTAACCCTAGGGCGGGACGCCCTACCCATAGGACCCCTAACCCTAGATCCAACTGCCCTACCCATAGGAATCCGATCCCTACCTCCAAGTGCCGTACCCTTAGGAACCGTGTCCCTAGCTCCAAGTGCACTATTCATAGGAAACCTAACCCTAGCTGTAACTGCCCTACCGTTTGAAACCCTAACCCTAGGGTGGGAAGCCCTACCCATAGGCACTCTAACCCTAGTTCCAAGTGCCCTGCTCTTAGGAACCCTATTCTTAGGGTGGGAAACCCTACCCATAGGATGCCTAACCCTAGCTCCAAGTACCCTACCCATAGGAGCCCTAACCCTAGCTCCAAGTGCCCTGCCCATAGGAGCCCTAACCCTAGCTCCAAGTGTCCTACCCGTAGTAACCCTAACCCGAGATGCAAGTGCTCTACCCTTAGGAATCCTAACCCTAGGGCGGCAAACCCCACCCATAGGAATCCTAACCGTAAATGCCCTACCCATAGGAACTCTAACCCTAGAGCGGGGCGCCCGACGCATAGGAACCCTAACCCTAGCTCCAAGTGACCTACCCTTAGGAACCCTGACCGTAGGGTGGGAAGCCCTACCCCTAGGAACCCTATCCCTAGCTTCAAGTGCCCTAGGTATAGGAACCCTAACCCTAGGGCAGGGTGCCCTACCCATAGGAGCCCTAACCCTAGCTTCAAATGCCCTACCGGTAGTAACCCTAACCCAAGATGCAAGTGCTCTACCCTTAGGAATCCTAACCCTAGGGCGGCAAGCCCCACCCATAGGAATCCTAACCGTAAATGCCCTACCCATAGGAACTCTAACCCTAGGGCGGGGCACCCGACGCATAGGAACCCTAACCAGGGCTGGCTTTAGCAAGTGCGAGGCCTGATTCAAACAGTTTCAACGGGGTCCCAGCAGGGATGACTGAAAAAAAAATTACACATAAAAAAACACATGGGTCTTGTACTCACCGGGCGGCGTGCCTAGTCTTCGGAGGCGGGTCCCTCCCTCGCTCTAGTTCTTCGATGACACGGAAGGACCTGCCACTGAAGTGCTGCCGAACACCTGGAGCGCATGAAGGACCCACCACTGTCTGGTCACCCTAACTGGACCTCCAGGGAGAATAAGAGGTGTTTCCTGGTAAAGCTCTTCAGATCCTGGGAAGAGGGGCAGAGTCTATGGAGGGGGGAGCCCAAGAAGGGACTGGGGGAAAGGGCCTAGAGCTGTGGGCCCCAACCTTTTCATCTGGCAGGCAGCAGATGAAGGACTGTGGTGGCGTTGGAGCATCCACCAAAATGCCGCTGAATTTCTGCGGCATTTCGGCGGAGACAGGCTGAGATAGGAAGTGGTCCAGGGAGGCAGCAGAGAGTAGGAGGAAATCGACCTAGCTTTCTACGTGGTGCCTGGACTGGAATTCAGAGTGGGGGGAGGGGGTCTGGGTCCCCCTACTGGCCACTGTGGAAAGTGGCATGAAGATCACCGTGATATAAAGGGTGTAAGGGCCATTGAGCCCAGTGTTGGGCCAAAGATCTGGCATAAAGTCACTGCACTATTGTTTTGTGGGACTCGGATAACCTGGAAGGGGTAGGACTAAGCATGATCCTGCGTAGACCACAGCAGGTCCAGAGTGCCTGGTGCCAAAGGAGAGGAGCCAGCTACACCATGCCCAGCTATGAGAGGATATGGCAACAGGCGAGCCGCTCCTCTAAAGCCTCCACCTACCCACCTATTACATGAGCAAAGAAGGCCCATAGCCTGTGGTTCGCCTGCATGGAGCAAGCTGCAGACAAGCCATGCAGGGAGAGTCCACACTGGCTGTGTGCATAATAACTCATTCTGGGAGGCCGGTTTCTGCTGCAATGGGAAGGTTGGGTTAAGGCTCAGCTGCTTGAGCCATTACTAAGGGCTGTTGCAGCTGTCCTGTTGATGCTGCTCCAATCTGCCAAGCCTCCTTGTGTCCCATGCCCAAGGCATGCTTAGGCTGGTGTTGCACAGGTCTGAGAAAGAGGAAGCATAGGTAACTTTCTGCCAGAGAAAAAGCTCTCCTGTACCTTTTGCAAATCATCCAGCTCTGGGACTCTTTCTGTGCTAGTCTGAGTGCTGGGACCAAGCCAATTTAGAGCTGCTCTGTGTTGGCTTTTCATTGTGTTCTAGCAGATCTGTGCCTCTGTTTCCCTTCCTACCCTGGGTCTGTCTTGTCTACCTAGAGTATAAGCTAATTAGGGCAGGGTCTGTCTCTTACCATAATGTTTGCACATTGACTAGCATACTGGGGCCAATCCAGATTGAAGCATTTAGGAGCTATTGTAGTACAAATAAGTGATGATTTATTATAAACTGTTACCTGGTTTTGTGTATAAAATAAAAGTAGCGCTTCTGAGCTGGTTACTAGTGTCCACTCATTTCCAAAATGTAACCTCTAAGTTCATCTGGCTTCACAGGGGTGGCACCTGTTTGAGTTAGAGATGAGTTTGATCAATCACTAGTGACTCAAATGGTAGGGGAACCCAGTATCTGAGAGAGAAAATCCAGATTAAGCCAATGTTAAAATGGAATAAGGACATTAAATATTAAACAGTCCAGCTGAAAGGAATTAACCTGCTTACGGGACATGCGGGGATGTTACTCTTGAGCAGCTTAGCGGAAAGCCAAAGCAAACTGAGACAATAGCATCTTGAGACTGAAGGCTTATCATTGATAAACTGGGTGTTACCATTACAAATTCCTCCCGAACAAAGGAAATGTCCACATTCTAATATGAAGGTGATACAACAAGAACTAACGTGTAGGTGTACCACAGCCATCTACTTTCTCAACTGTATGCCATAGACTCTCCAGTACTGACATCTACTGGTGAATTCTCCTCTAACTCCCAAGACAGGGGCTTGTGCTTTCTGGACTATTGAAGCTAAGTTCTGTATCTTCTGGCAGTGAAGATGAGTGAAGTGCTAGGTGGCCATAGCTTTGCTGCAGTGCCGTAGCAAATGAAACAAACAGTATGGCTTTGGGTTGGTTGGATAAAATAATTGAAAGTAGGAGAATAAACTACTTAGATCTTTAATAAACCTTTTTTACTAATATCCCAGCTGTAGGAGCTGGGCAAATAGTACAGAATAGATTTGTTAAATAATGTATTTGAATATTGTGGCATTGCTGTTTTAAAAACAGTCATAATACTTTAACTAAAGGTGGGAGAAGAATTTGGCCAGACACACTCTGAATGCTACAGCTGCTGCTTCAGCTTGTATATTAAAGTTCAGCCTTGTGCTTGGTTAGAACTATGGGTGTATTGGTGGTGTGTTGCTCCCCAATTTAGGTATTTTGTTACATCTGTTGCTAAATGAAAAAGGCTAGTGCTTATCAGCTGCCACTGCAGTTCTTTTGCAAGCTGGGCTATGCTTGCCACTGGCCAGCTGGAAGTCTGGGAAGAAGTAGCTGTTATGGTCAGGTGGGGGAACTATATGTTGCCAGCCATGCAGCAAGGCCCCAGTGTCTGCTTTTGCTGTGTATGTGAGTGAGAGAGATCCTACCATTGTACCCTGTTTTAAAGCAGGTGTTGAATACAAGGAGAAGAGCTCCCTTGTATGTAAATCAGGGTAAGAAAGAAACAGTCAGATATCTGCCTGAGTGAAAAAGCTGAGAACTTGCTTCAGTGCTGTTTGCTGTCCTAGTATTCATTCTCCAATTCACTTCTGAGTGACTGTCCGTTTGCAAAAATGTTCATGAAAGTGCAGTTCTCTGTGCAGCCACTTTAAATGTTCTGATGTAACATTTGTTTAAAAGCTTCATCCAGTAGAAACAATAGAATGTGACTTAGGCGGCTAGTCACATGCCACAGATACCAAAGAGTGAGTAGGCGAACTCCCATTTGAGATGAATAGCTCAGGACTGCACCACAGGCTAAAATCTGTTTGCATGAAGGGCCTCAGCCCGTCAGGTGCCAAGCCCCCTCAACTTCCACTGAATTCACTGGGAGTTAAAGCACTTTCACCAGCTCCCCTGAGTGCTCAAACAACTCTAGTTAGTGACAAAACTAGTAAAAAACCAAAGTCTGTTTCTGGGTCATTTGAAAATAGAAAAAAGAGCACAATCCTCTGGATCAATGACTTGCTATGGATAGTTCCTGCAGTTCTACCCATAGGTGGTGATTGCTCATGTCAATGTCGTTGTTACCTAGGCTATGCTAAGGAAGTAATCAGGTGACTAAGGTTTGTAGTGATTCCCCCAAATCCAGGTGTAGTGCGGGAGTGTTTTCCAAATTCAGTCTCTAGGAGCTGGATCTTATTAAACTTTCTCTAACTTAGCTGACATCAGAATGGGGAAAACAAACACATAGAAAGATTCCATTTGGCTAATTAAACTGGTGGAACTATCTGTACCCACTTTACACACCTGCCTCACTTACTGTGATAGAGCCATGCTCTGGGACTTCCAGTGCATTTAGGTTTTTTTGTCTGTTTAGATTATACACTTCTGGGATATGGGCTATGTAGCCTTCATTGTTTTATACAACAGCAAGACTACTTGCTTTCCAGAAGCCCCAACCAAGAGCAGGGCCCCCTTGTGCTTGGTGCTGTGCATACACTTAGGCCTCACCTACATCTGGAGCTATGTTGCTCAGGGGTGTGAAAAATCCATACCCCAAGTGGTGTAGCTATGCCAGTGTAACTCCCAGTGTAGATACAGCCAGGTCCATGGAAGAGTGCTTCCCTCAGCCTGCCTACCATAGCTCTGGGAAGTGATGTTCCTAGACTGACAGAAAAACTCCTTTCGTCAGCATAGACTGCATTTATACTACAGGGTTATGCTGCCAGGCACCATAGCTATGCAAGTATAGTCCCTGTAGTGCAGATGTGGCCATGGTATGAGATGGCTCTTGCCCCAAATTTTTAAATAGATAGGGCAAAGAGTGGGAGGGGGGACAGAGTGGTGAAGAGACTTGCCCCAGGTCACACAGTAGGTCACCAGCACAGCCAGGAAGAGAACTCAGGTGCAAATCCAGTGCAGCATCCCAGTCCTTGATCGTGCTGCATCTCCTGGAAGCTATGTGCTACATTATGGTAAAGGATCAGCTCATCCCATCCACTTACAGGAGCCAGCAGACATTGGTCCAAGAGTCATGATGCTTCCACAGCATTGTTCACCTCCGCGCAGAAGACCTGGGAAACATGGGTGGGGAGACCTTGAAAAGGAAGAGACAGCAGAGGGGCTGTCATATGCCTTTGAAACCCATGATACTCAGTGAGTACCCCTTTCTCACATCTTCTGAGCTGGGAACTCACCATTTAGGAATGAATTCCAGGGGTACCAGCCTGTGGGAATGTCCTTGCCAGGGAGGACAGGAGAAAGTAGGGAGTCACTGTGGATGGTTCTGTTCCTTTGAGGTCCCTTGAGGCCTGGGGTAGAACACACAGCCAGTTCCACCAACCACACCTCACCCCTTGCCTCCCAGCCCTATGGAAAAATTCCAGGGCAACTACACATGGCCAGTCTCTCATTTCCCTGCCCCGCACTGGATGTCACCCTCCTAGGCGGAACAGTCTGGCCCAATTGTACTATCCCTTTTATATAGGAGTTTAGCAATGAAGTGTTGGAGGAATTCCCTGACCCAGGAAGGTCATCAAGACACATACTGTGGCTAGATCTGTAAAATGACTGCATGCATACGTTACCAGTGGTCAAAAGTAACAAAGCAATGGTAAGGGTGATGGTCAAGCTTCAGGTGTGATAGACCCAGGCCAGTTGGGAAGAGCAGAGTAGTCGAAGGGAGATATATTGGCCACTGGAGAAGCAGTTTTCTGTTCCCTGAGTGACCAGAGCAGGGGCTGCTCCAGGTTAATGAGAACACCTGACTCCAATTAACCTGCTAAGAGTCAGGTGAGGCAGTTAAGCACCTGACTGTAATTAAGGCCCCTCTGATGCTATAAAAGGGCTCACTCCATTCAGGCCAGAGGAGAGGATGTGTGTGTGTGGAACTGGGAGCAAGAGGCATGCAAGAAGCTGGGTGAGTAGGCATAGTGCTGGAGGACTGAGACGTAGAAGTGTTATCAGACAGCAGGAGGAAGGTCTGGTGGTGAAGATAAAGAAGGTGTTGAGAGGAGGCCATGGGGAAGTAGCCCAGAGAGTTGTAGCTGTTATGCAACTGTACTAGGAGGCACTCTAGACAGCTCCAGTCCACAGGGACCTGGGCTGGAACCCAGAGTAGAGGGCGAGCCTGGGTTCCCTCCCAACCCTGAGGAAACACAGGAGGAATTGACCTGGTCTGTGGCTTCTACCGGGGGAAGGTCTCTGGGCTATTTTCTGACCCACAGGGTGAATCTGTGAGGCAAGCAAATCCGTCAATAAGCACAGGACCCACCGAGGTAGAGGAGGAACTTTGTCACACGGGACATATGCTGCCTGCCAGTGGTTTCAGGAAGAAAATGGACTAGATGCATTAAAGCCTGGAGCACCAAGTGGGGGTTCCTCTGACTAGGTGGACCAGTGATCTCATCTCATGTGTGATATCCTATGCATTTGTGGCACCATATCTTTTCAGAAACAAATACCCCTCATTGTGAAGCAGCAGGCTTAATTATACTTGCTGCTTGCATGCTGGCTCTTTTTTCTCTGTGCAATCCCTAATTATCTCTCATGCTGCAAGAAAAATTGCAGAGTCATCTATGTTAAGGGACATCGGTTTGATGTTTACAGTGGAGAGGCACAAAGGGCCATATTTCATGTAAATCTGAAAACTTAGTTCAAGTAGGATTATACACCATTTAGGGATAAGGCTCTAAGCTAGGAGGTTGTTGCAGAAAACTACCAGCTCATGATTCCAAATGAAAAATTGACATTCTCAAAAGCAAATGGTTGTCTCATCTAGTAAGTGTGCTAAATCCACTTATTCATGTCTGATTACTGGTGATGACGTGCAGAATTTTCAGAAGGCTTTGAGCAGCTGACTTGCCAGTGATATGCCGCAAACCGTCTATGCATCTCTTGCTGGTCATCCCCCTATTGCGATCGCTTTCCACCATTCCTTCCATGGTAACTTTCTCAAGGTTATTTCCATCTGTATGTCTGATGTGTATAAAGTATAAAAGTTTGCCTGTTGATTTCTGACAGCAGGGTCTGCTTCTCTTCAATAATATTTCTACCACAAGGATTCATCTTGTCCATCCAGGAGATATGCATGAGTCTTTGTCAGGACTACCATATTGTCACATCTACTCTGAGTTAAACCCTCTAATATACAAATTGAGACTGAACGGACCTTCTTCATTGGTGCACTCTGCTCTTGTATTGATAACTTATTGATGTTGTGTATGTAATTCAGGGCCAAATTCTGCCCTTGACAGGTACATAAATGCCAAATAAATACAGAATTGCTAACCCTAGACTTTTTAAAAAAAAAAAAAAATAACCATGAGTCAGGCCCTTTCTGAAATCATAGTTTAAAAAAAAATCACCATTTGAGGTTCTTTTTGTTTTTCTCCTGGTTTTTGAACCTTTAGGAGTTACATTTTAAAATGTTTCTCTACAACAATTAAGGTTAGACTTTTTTAAGCTGAGACGCTCATGTTATCACCCAAGTCCAGGAACTGCAGCTTTGAGTAAAATAATATAACCAGGGAGCTGACAACAGTTCTAGGCAGGTCTGCTGAGAAAGTGGCAGGGTCCTGACGAGACATCTTAGGGGGACAATGCAGTCTGTGCATACGGCAGAGTTTTGACCTGTGCTGGGTCTCCAGCAGCGCAGGAAGAGAGGCTAGTAGTAATGATAATGCAGGCCCCAAATGCTGGCCAACGTGTATTCTTGTACAAGACTATTGCTGCTTAAATCTGTATGGGGTCAGCCCCAGAGTTCACAATTTAACCAAAATCTGATATACGGGTTAGACTTCATATCAGCAACTAGGTGGGGTGAAGTTAAACCCATATTTTGTCAATGTGAATGGCTATGGAGAGCAAATACATAGACTCAGGTAGGGCTGGAAGAGACCCCAAGATGCTGTCCTGCACATGTGCTGATTAGAATGTGTGGACCAAGGCTCGTAACTTTGAAATAAGTAGAAGAAACATCATCCCCTGCTTAAACTTCAGTTTTTTAAATAATTTCTCTGGTTACAGCAGAGGGCACAAAGGCGCGGATCAATAGAGGAAGGTAAGCGCTCCATGCCTTGGAAGATCTGGCCATAATCCCTGAAAGAAACAAAGCTTTTACACCCAGTGTCGTTGGAATAATTGCATGTTACAAGAACTGATTAAGTTAACCCTGCCCATTAGTAAGTCTTATCCACAGGGCCTATGTCTATGTACTAGATATTTTTTTTCCTTTAAAGTTTCCACTGTTGCAGCTTTGATTGGAGCCTTACTGGACTGACAGCTGGTCTTTAAACCATGGTGTAATCTTTCCAGAATTCAGCTCAATGCAGGGGCTTCTGAGCATTTTCCAAAGGTGAGGCACAGCATTGTGGGGTTGGGATTAAAACCAGCAGAACTGGTGCAACTGCCTCTGTAGACTCTTGCATCAGAACTGTGCTAAAGACTCGCTCCCAGGTGTTGCAACCAACTCTTATAATTTAAAACCCTGATTGAACTGTGATATGCAAATACAAGGCGTTGAACAAGTATTACAAGGTCAAGCAATAGTTCCTTGCAATATAATGCTTATTCGCAGTGACTTGCTAGGCCCTTTCACGCACACAATCGTTCTCCTGATTTCTGTCAGCCTCAGCATGTCTGGTTCAGCTGAAATCTGTCAGTCAGAGAAGCTTGTAAAAAGTAGCTTGGGGAAATTCTTTTCCTCATCTCCAGACTAAAGCTGTCAGATTTCTCTTTCCTTCCAGACTAGAACATGCCTAAAATGCCGCCACCAATCATCACGTCTCTGTAGGTAAATGACATTCAGACAGACTCAAAACTGTGGACTTGATTTTTATACAGAGGGAAAGAAAGAAAAAAGCTGTGGAAAGACAGACCTCTGTCCCCACACTGAACACCCAGTTCATATCTCAATTCAAAGCCTTGCATGTCATTTCTAGTATTTAGACTGAACGTCTAGGTCAGGGGTGACCAACCTGAGCCTGAGGAGCCAGAATTTACCAACGTACATTGCCAAAGAGCCGCAGTAATATGTCAGCAGCCCCTCATCATTCCCCCCCACCCCCTGTTCCCAGCACCTCCCACCCACCATCAGCCCTGCCGATCAGCACTTCTTCCTCCCTCCCGATCAGCTGTTTTGTGGCATGCAGGAGGCTGGGTGGCGGGGAGGAGCAAGGGCATGGCAGGCTCAGGGGAGGGGTAGGAAGGGGTGGAGTGGGGGCAGGGCCTGTGGCAGTGGGATCTAGGGGTCAGGGGTTGAGCAATGAGCCACCCTCTCCCCAGCACATTGGAAAGTTGGCGCCTGTAGCTCCAGCCCCAGAGTTGGTGCCTATAGAAGGAGCTGCATATTAACTTCTGAAGAACCGCATGTGGCTCCAGAGCCACAGGTTGGCCACCCAGATCTAGGTTTATCAATGATAGACCTGATCCTGAGAGATGCTGAGATCCCAGAGGCTTGTCAATACCAACCCGTGTCAAATCACTGAGGTATGGAATCAATAGTGTGGGGCTATTCTCAGAATCACCTCTAAATAGTCTGTTGCTGGACTCGTGGATGTTGGTACTTCCCCAGAGACCCTGCCCAGATGTCAGAATGTTCCATCCTCTTGTTTTCCCTTTTCCCCTATTCTTCATAGTGTGGCATCTTCCCAAAGTTTCATTCAGTAGAGACAATTAAAGAGCTAAACCCTCTGACCCGTAGCTGGATCATGCCTTAAATTCTGAGCCCCCAGAAAATTTAGGGGTGTTTGACCTTTGGGTTTTGGATTTGACCCATCTGTAAAGCTTATTTCCATTGCTCTTGTTCTATTGCTAATGCACTCAGAGGCCTTAAGTGCCTTTAGAAGTTAAACAATTGCCATTATTTGATTAGACCATGTACATAGCCAGGTCCTACCCCATGAACTACAACACCAATGGCTCTAGAGCCTCCAGACACCATTGCCCAGAGTCAGGGGCGAGGATGGAAAGGGCCAGATACTCCTGCTGCGACTAGGTGGCTTGGCTGGAATGATTTATGCAGGCAGTTTGCTGGGCTGGATATGAGCCTGGGCTGCTGAGTGGGAGGGACAGCCTGACCCGGAGACCTGGGGGCTAGGTTTAGTTTCTGAGTTTGGAGCTGAGAGAAGCAGAACAGTCTAGGGAGTCTGACTAACTCCCTCTCCCGACAAACGGGGTGTTTGAACTGCAGTGGGATCTAGGGGTCAGACCATTGCACCCCTCCACAGACCAGAGTGGCAGAAATCCAACCCAGCGCCGGTCAGCCACAGGACTCCAGACCAAGGAGCTAGGAGAGGATCCTATCCACAGGTAAAAACACTGGAAGAAGACCCTGTTTGTTCTCTCTAAGCCAGCCAGCATTGGGGTGCTGCTGTACGCATTTCCAGACTCATCTTACATGCTCCATCTGCCTGGGGAGGGAGCTGGAGGTCATGGCACGGTTGTGAGTAGGAGGTGGAGAATTTGTTGTATTCATGTTTTAGCATTTATTAGTTAACCTTAACCCTTTCCTTCCCTGGTGCCTCTTTCCTGTCCCCAGTAAAGTCCCCACTTTTTTGTATTGTTTTAGGGTGTCACATTTCATTTGGTGGGGTTTGTATTATTGTGTATGTTTCTTGTGTCCTGGGTTATACTACTCTGAACAAGGAGCATTAATCAGCTTCCCAAAGGACAGCACCGCACGTGCCCAAGGCATGGAGAAGAGCTACCTCAGGTGGAGGCACCAAACATCACAGCAAGAAACCCAGCCCATGCACGGAGAAGGGGAGAAATAACTCTGTCCATCAAGCAGCAGGGAAGAGGCTGAGTCATGACAGGAGCAGCGTGATGATGAAATCAGCAGCTTACACAGAGGCCCACTTTAAAAGTTGATGGTCCAGCCCAACCAGAGAGCAGTGTGTAGCTGCAGGAGCTGGACTGACTGACGTCCCTGAGTCTCCTTTGTGGGGGAAGGGAGGAATCAGATTAGGCCCTTTGCTGACACAGCTTTGCATCCCTGCAGTCCCTTCCCCCTGCACCGAGGATGCCCTGGTGCTGGGAGTGGCCTGGGCAGAGTAGTGAAAGGACTCCTTACCCCTCCCTGACTCTCTCGGGCAGAGACGCTGCGGGGTTCACAACAGAGCCCTCTCTTTCTGCAAGCAGATGGGATGAATGATGGAGAGAGAAAAGGGGAGGAGGAGCAAAGGGCTGACAATAGGAGAATGGAAGATGGGAGGGAGAGAAGGAAGGAGGAAAGAGAGATGTAAGACAGCTGCGAGAGGGGGAGTGAGGGGAATACACACATGGCTAGGACACACTGAAATCCTCAGGCTGTCCACACAAGCATGTTTATTCAGCAATGTAACTGGGTGCGTGATACTAGACAGCATCTGCTGGGCACCCAGTAGAGACCTCTGGTTTAGTTCCGCTGTCTCTAAAGCGGGGGCAGTTTGGAATGATGCTGCTTCTCATTTCTCCAGTTGAATAGTCACAGTAAAGGGCTGTTGTTATCCAGCTGGATGGTCTCAGCGGGGTATCAGATTGTCTTTATCATCACAACTGGGGTTAGTCCTGCTGTAGAACAAAGTAGCGGGAACTAACCCATCCCTTTTTGAGAAACAGCTGTGTCTTGATAGCCTGCTCTCCTCACTGGGGAATTTCAGACCTGTATAAACAGTGCATTGTACATCTAAGCAGCCCTCCGGTACAAGTCAGTGCTCTCAGCTGTAGATCTATAAAGGGGAGTAACTATAGGAGTTAGGCACCTACCTACCCTTGAGGATCTGGACCAAAGTCTTCCTGTGTCAGTCTACCTAAAACAACTGATTCATCTCATTCAAATGTCTGGGTGGAATCCCCACTGGACTGATCCATGCTCTGGACTGTGTGCTCTCCTGCTGCCTGTGTGTAGTGCTCTGAGAATGCTGGGAAGTGGGACCAGAGGACAAAATTACCAGTGCTCCTAGTTCACAGCTGTGGGGAATTTATTTCCAATAGCTCAACAGCTGTTCCCAAAATACGTTTTGGTGTGACACATTAATTTTGTGTGAACACTAAATCCAATACAAAGTTAATACAGCATCCCTTCTATCTACTCGACCTGAAGTGCTCAAAAGCCACATTCTTGGGTGAATATGCATATGGTAGATTTACATTAAGATTGGGTTTGAGCTCTTTAAAATAAAAGGAATGCAATGCGGAACCTCACACTTTAAGCCACTCTATTCCCCAGTACACACTACTACAGAAATGCCCAGAATGATTTTGACACTTGCCTCCAACAATTTACATGGTTGGCAGCTTTCTCAGATGTATTTATACACTAATAAATGCCATTATCTATTTCACTACACTTGGCTAAGATACCTCCACATGGTGGTGTTAGTAGCGGCGGCTAGGCCGGGGATGGGAGGTATGGAGGAGTCCTGCTCCACAGCAACCGCAGGAGACACAATGGTTGTGGGGATGTGATGGGGTGTATAAGTGCCACTCTGCCACAGTCACTAAGACGTTAAGGGACAGAGTAACTTCCTCCCCAGCTGTGGCTAGTTGGTTGACCAGCAACAGTTGGGATGGGAGGCTGCAGCCCCGGCAGAAGGGAGTGGCTGACAGACAGGCTGAGGGCTACCCTGCATCTGCAGCAAACTTGTAGGAAGCTGCCCAAGGAGCAGGATCAGAAGCCTGTAAGATGCTGGGGGAGGAAGTGAAGGCCCTAAGCGGGCACCTGTCTCCCTGTAGTCCTGGAAGTCCAAGTCTCCTGTAGCTCTTAGAGCCTTGCTACCGGGCTTGGGAAGAATATAATATAGGGATTGGCTGATTGCTAGAGTTGAAATAGATTTTAAAGGGCTGGTGCCCCTCCCAGGGGGCCTGAGGCCAGGTGAGGGGGACACAGATAAGGGAGTACGCTGAACAGTAGTATTTCTACAGTGCTGTGGAGATGCATGATGGATCACTACAACTCTGTGGAGAGGCATTTTGCAGTGCCAGCCTAATGTAATAGACTTGCCTTGGGCCAGATTACTCATCCATGGGGACATTCAAGGAGTGAGATACTCCTTAAGATGAGTAAGAGGTTCACAATGCGTCCCTCTGTGGTTGTATCTGTGTGGCATTGCCCTCTAATCAAGGTGAAGGACCTCCTAGCTAAAAGAGTCTTCCCATAACTCCAAATTGGTAGGGGCCTGTGTTATAGCCATAGGATGAAGGCTCCAGGCCTGGCTCCAGGTGGGTGAGTGATGCTGAGATTGTGTTCTGTTGTCTGTACAACGTGGGTTTGTTACACCAGCAGGTATTCAGGGGAGGCAAGGCCTCACCCCCATCCTGTGTGGATTAATCCTGTGTGTCACACCACTAGCAATGCTGACCCTCCCCCCTTTCTCCTTAAAATCTATAAGGGTCAGAGAAGTTACCTATCTAGCCTTTTGTGACCTCCCCATTGCTGCTGTATCCACTCCTAAGTCCGTTCCACATGCACAAGGACAGCAGAGTATGACTATGTTCACCAGTATGTGATAGCATAAAGGATATTATAATCTGTGCCCCACTGTAATACCCATGGCTATGAAAGCCCATGACTTTTAATTATATCATGTTCCCATGCAATAATTCATGTATGTAACTAGCCATCACGTCTACCAAACCCTTTTGCTCCAGGAGAGCCAGGCAGCTGAGAGCAAAGACGTGCGTGTGCAGCAATTTAATGCTATAGATCTGAGACGAGGCACAGGAAAGAGACAACCTCAGCCTTCATTCAGTGACTGTGGTACTGCACATACACTGTGCTTTAAGTACTGTAGCTGTCACAGCAAAAGGTTATGTTAATCAAGCAAATCCAAGTTAGACATTGCAAGAGAAGCTAAACTTTGTGAAATGTTAACTTGGCTTCAGTGCACACCTTGTGTATTTTACGGTATACATCATTAACAATGATGCATCAGAGCTGACATTTCACAAGGAAAGCAGGAATACTGATGGATCTTAAGTCAGAAGGAACCACTGTGATAATCTAAGATGATCTCCTGCATAGCACAGGCCAAAGAATCTCACCCAATTCTTGCATCAAGCCCATAACCTGTGTCTGAACTATAGCAGATCTCTTAGAAAGACGCCAGTCTTGATGTATTGACGGCAAGTGATGGAGAATCCAAAACACCTTTAGGTAAGTTGTTCCAATGGTTAATTATCCTCTCTGTTAAAAATGTTCACCTTCATTCTAGTCTAAATTTGTCTAGCTTCACTGTCCAGCCACTGGATATCATTATGTCTTTTTCTGCTAAATTAAAGAGCCATCTACTGTCAGAAATCTCTTCTCCCTGTCGACTGCGATTAACTCACCTTTTAACCTTTTCTTGATTCTGTGTCACAGAGCTAGACTTCTTGTGACACAGAACCCAGAAAAACACATGTCTGGGCACACATGGCAGAATTAAGGCAGTGGAAGAACTCAGTCGCATGGGGTGGTCCTGTACAGGGAGGTTTGGAGAGCTGGATCAAGGAAGCAGCGAAGTAGGGCCTTGGCATCCACCACTTAAAAGACCCACCAGGTAGTGATCTCTGCGGAGCAGAAGAGCATCCGTATGACAGGCTAATTCAGTCTCAGGATTATTTCTGTAATAGGAGTGGATACAGAAGCCCAGATCAATCAGACCCGTCTGTTACAGGCTTGTCACACAAGGGTTTTAACCCTAAGGGAAGTCAGTTTTAATAATGTTCTGGTCTGTCTATGCTAAAGACCTGACCCAAAGCCCATTGAAATCAGTGATTTCATTGGGCTTCGGATCAGACCCTGAATATTCCATTTCCAGTTGTTCATCCTTTTACTTCAAAACCAGTTTTTCTTCAGGCCTACCAAAGCACATGCCTGTTTCCACGCTTGAAATGTGAAAATGTTCAGCCCTTTCTAAACTCCAGTCCCTACTAGTAATATCCACCCTTAGGAAAAGGATTCCAATCTTTTTTCTTTGAAATAAGGCAAAATACAATTTTTGACCTCAGCTTCAGAGCTGCCAACTCTTGAGATTTTTACCATGAGTCTCAGGACGTTTGGTTTCTTTTCTTATAGCCTCCAGTTGTTGGAATTAAGAGAGCACATGACAATCTCTGCTTTCCTTTAAAAAAAAACAAACAAACCGTTTATAGCCTTTACAGTCATGGAGAAAAGCTTGAAAATATGACCCAGCTGCAACCGAAGGTCTCAGAAATCAGAAGCAAAGAAGAAAAGTGTATTATTCTCTCTCCTTAAATTCCTTTATTTTTAAGCCAGTCTCCTGATTTTTGAACACATGGGGATGGCAATCCTGCAACACTCCAAATGGGGAAAGAAACTTTGTTCAAATTTCTTCCCTCCTCTGCAAAAAGAAAGCTCTCTTGGGCAGAGACCAAGCATGGAAATTTCAGCACAAAAGGTGAGTGCTCCAGAAAGCTTTGAACTAGCAAATAAAACGGGGGCTTGGAATGGAAATGGTTTTGCAGCTTTAACTCAAGTGATATAGCTGCTTATAATGGGAATCACTTTGCCCAGCCCTGAAACGGAGCCAGCGTTGGGGTGAAAAGCACAACTGTTCTGTTTAGCAGCATGCAGCAACAATGTAGAGCCTTTCATGGCAAGAGCTGAAGAACAGGGAAAAGACAATTGACATAGCGGTGTCTTAGTGGGAAACAGGGATTGTTTAGGACAACAGTGTGGCTTTCAAAAGGAAAAGCTTATTCTGTGCTCCAGTATTTTGAAGTTAGTAACCAATGTTCAGAGGCTCTGCATTAAAACTGTCTGCACTTAGTCCACATGAACGCAGAGCCTGACTGGGGACCACAGGTCTATTATAGACAAATTAAAGATTATCTGCTGGAAATTTATATTATCCCATGGCCCAAGTCAGGCCTTTCCTGATTAGTTTTCTTCCAAAGAAGCAGCAACTCCCTCTGATGAGCCTGTTTAATTGTATCACTAGCCCCCTTTTCATTAGGATCATTTAGAAATAAAATTTAATTTAACTTATTTCCCTGCGGATGAAGGGTGGACATGGGAACAATTAACGACTTAATGCAGCACATTTGGACTTTGGTGTAACTCCACCGAATACAACCCATGCCCTCGGCCTGCAGGCGTTTGTCCCACGAATAACCCTTGCTGGTGTGAATGAAGAGTCGTGGGGTCTGGCACCATAATTCTCTTCAGAGGGAGAGCCAGGCACAGCCTCTTCACCAGTTTTGCTCCTGTTAGGGAAATGGTCTCAATACAGAGGGACTTCCTTCACTCCGTGGCTGTGTGTGTTCCACCTGCCTGCCCTTCACTGCCCCTTCCCAGACACCGGGATGCAGGCGCTGTGGGTCATGCGTGCTGCCTCAAAAAGGAGCACCAAGGGTTTGCTCTAGACAGAATGGACAAGTGGACTCCACTCAGACTCTGCTCTGCCTCCTCTTCCCCCCACAGTGCAGGCTGGGTAAGAGCCAGAATTTGTAGTAGCTGTATCCTCTATGCTTTTAAAGCAGTCCATGATAATGGATGGCAGGGTGGAAACAAAGGAAGAGGCCTTTTAACAGCTCTATAATAGGAGGAGGATAATAGCATTTGACAAGGCTTTCTCACATTGGAATGCTTGCCCTTCCAACAGGGACGCCGGTCAAGATTTAGCTACACTCGCAAAACAACCATCTTGCTGGCTACAGCACCATTGTTCCATTGCAAACGTGGCTTCATCTTTAATAGGGATAGCATGGGATCAGGCCAGGTACAAAGTCCTTAGTATTTGTGTATCGTGGTAGTGCGTAAGAGCTCCTGTCATGGACCAGCACTCCATTGTGCTAAGCGTTGTACAAACTCAGAACAAAAAGATGGTCCCTGTCCCAAAGAGCTAACAATTGAAATTTACAAAAACCTCACTGACACCAAAACTAGCTTCAGGTCCTTGCTCATCAATGCAATGAATCTGTGTTTTAACTATGCCAGAGTCTATAGCAGTGATACTCAGACTGAGGTGCGCAAGCCGCAAGTGGCTCTTTAATGTGTCTCCTGTGGCTCTTTGCAGTCGACGGTATTAAAACACGGTGTGATTTATTATTAACCAGTCTAAGTTATTAACCTATCAGGATGCTTTCACTGTGTTATTAACCAATTGAGTTCATAAAATAATAATACTTTGTTAGTCATTTTGCTGTGAGAATTATATAAACAATGAGTTTGCACTACTGTGGCTCTTTTGGGTCATGCTGAGCCCTAATTTGGCTCCTGAACTACTGAGATCTGAGTGTCACTGGTCTATAGTATTAAGTGTGACTATGGTACTTAATTTCTCCCTCCATTCCCCACAGATAGGTAGTAAAATATTTCCCTAACTAAGGGTACGTCCACACTACCCGTCGGATTGGCGGGTAGCGATCGATCTATCGGGGATCGATATATCGCATCTCGTCTAGACGTGATAAATTGAGCCCCAATCGCACTCCTGTTGACTCCAGAACTCTGCCAGGGTGAGCGGTGGAAGCGGAGTCGACAGGGGAGCAGCGGCTGTTGATCCCGCACCATGAGGACAGGAGGTAAGTCGAAATAAGATACATCAACTTCAGCTACGCTATTCCCTTACATCAACTCCCTCCCCCCCGCAATGGAGACCAGGCCTAATAGTAGCATTGTAGGAATTTGAGGGCTGATACTCGCTTGTGTATGTCAGTGGTTCTAGCAAAGATTTTAGAGCTCCACGTTGCTTGATGAGGGACTCTTGCCTCATTCAGTGCAGAAAGCAGACACAACTCTGGGGATGAATCATGATTCAGGAAAACCTGCAACTGTGCCTTGACTGGAGCACGGGCAGATGGGACTGATGCTTTCACTTTTTTTCATTAAAGAACTGGCAGATGTCTGCCTCTGGTTTGGTGAGTTCATATTCAAGTTGTTTAGTGAGAAAATTCTGGATAATGTGAAAATTACCAAATTGAGGTTTAGTCCTTGAGAGACTGATGCATGTGCATTAAATAGGCAGTCCTAAAGGAATACTGTAACACTGGCAGACCTTGGTTGTTGGCAGGCAGGATTGAACCAGGGACCTATGAAGCTTAGTGCATGAGCTCAAAGCCAGCTGGCTGTTAGCTAAGGCTGTAGAGCCAATTCATTAATTTCTCTCTCTCGCTAAGTGGTCTTAGTGCCACTAGATGGGACAGAACACCACACCCAGGAGGTGTGTGGGTTACATACTTCCCTTAACTGAGGAGGCATGTCCTGAGCTTCATAGACTTTCCAGTTGATATCCCAGACAAGCCCCCACCTGTAACTCCAACAGACCCCAGTTGTTGGCAGGAGGGATTTAACCTGGGACCTCTGAAGCTTATTGCATGAGCCTCTACTGGAGTGATGGGCAATCTGCAGCCTATGAGCTGCACGCGGCCCATCAGGGTCATCCGCTGGCAGGCATGAGACAGTTTGTTTGCACTGGCTGTCCTCAGGCACGGCCGCCCGCAGCTCCCATGGGCCGTGGTTCATCATGGCCACTGGGAGTTGCGGGCAGCCGTGCCTGCGGACAGTCAATGTAAACAAACTGTCTTGCGGCCCACCAGTGGATTACTCTGACGGGCCGCAGGTTGCCCATCACTGCTCTACCACATGAGCTAAAAGCCAACTGCCTGTTAGCTAAGGCTGTAGAGCAAACTCATTAATCTCTCTCTCGCTAAGTGGTCTTGGTGCCACTAGCTAGGACAGCAAAGAGTCCTGTGGCACCTTATAGACTAAGAGACATTTTGGAGCATGAGCTTTCGTGGGTGAATACTCACTTCGTCAGCTGCATGTAGCTAGGACAGAACACCACACCCAGGAGGTGTGTGGGTTACAATTGCACCATTGCCAATGACATTGTACGGGTTTGATCATATCTTATTTTTCATCGTGAGCCTGGAAACCCCATTTTAAAGGCTTCCTGACAGTGTGAATCACAAATTCCTAAGGATAGTTGAGCCAAACTTTGGACCCAATTCCCTGCTGCCCTGCACTTTGAGGAGTCAGTTACAGAAGCGCAAAGTGGGTGTAAAAAGCTACCCGATCACAATGGTTGCATTTCACATTCAACGGACCAGATCCTCAGCAGGTGTAAATCAGCATAGCTCCACTAAAAAAATCAATGGAACTACATCTGTTTATCCTATCCAAGGATTGGACCCAGGGACTTCATACTGGGGTAAAGTGAGTAACACAAGGTGCAGGATGACAGTGAGTTGGGCCCTCTATTTTCAGTTCAAGAGCTGTATTCTGCTTATAAATCTAGGTACAATAAGCAGACCAACAACAATGGAACCTGTTATAATCTGATCCCCAACTGCAGGGATTAAGGCAGGTTCTACTTCCTATTTTTAAATAGTATCAGAGGGGTCACCGTGTTAGTCTGGTTCTGTAAATGCAGCAAAGAGTCCTGTGGCACCTTATAGACTAACAGACGTATTGGAGCATGAGCTTTCGTGGGTGAATACCCACTTCGTTGGTTGCATGTAGTGGAAATTTCCAAGAAAAACACATAAACATAGTCTCTGTATCAGGTTGACAATACAGGGTCAATTGCTTAAAAGAAAAAATGAATAAACAACCTTATTCAAAAAAAAGAAATACAATTTAAACATTCCAGCAACTACACACATGTAAATACAAAAAAACAATAAAAGCCTATTGTCTTATACCTGTACTTACAACTGGGAAACAGAAGATTAGAAGCTTGAAGATAGAAAGATCCCTCTCATAGCCGAGAGACAGACAAAAAAAAACACAGACCCAAACATTCCCTCCTTGAGCTTTTAAAAATCCGGTTTCCTGATTGGTCCTCTGGTCAGGTGTTTGGTTCCCTTTGTTAACCCTTTACAGGTAAAAGAAACATTAACCCTTAGCTATCTGTTTATGACATATGTGCTGTGTACCTCTGGGTGAATGAATAATGCTTTGCTTTGAAGAAGCTGTTGAGTCACTTTAATCAGGTCTGGTCACAGACCTCCAGGGGAAAAGAGCATATAGATGCCAAATCTGCCATGTTATCATGGTTGGTAAACAGGAAGGCTGCAGCCCAGATACCCAGTCTAAGAGGGTTGCGTGGTTCCACGTGGGGAGGAGTGCACTCGAGGGATTAAAAGGGGCTAAAGCACAACTTGCTCTGTAACCGTGACAAATACAGAACTAAAAATACAATATATCCCCATTTATCAGCAACCCTGTTATCCTAAACTCTGCATTATCTGAATCTCATCCTTGTTCCCCATGTATCTCATGCTGGGGGAGAAGGAAGGGATTCGGCTTATGTGGAGATTTAGACAGTAGAGCAGAAGCCCCTGACCAGGACTGGAGCAGAATAAGCTCTAGGCCTCAGGGGAGCTGAATGGCTCCGGCCACAGTACATGGAGCTTTCTGCAGCCCCACTGTCTCAGGACTGAGTGAGTGGGGCCATGACAGCAGAGCTATAGCGGGCTCCCTGTGCTGTCAAAGGGCCAATAACATCCGATTCATGCAGGCACAAGCTGAAGAGAAGGCTGCAGTTCTGGCAGTACAGAGCTGAGTCCTGGCTTGGGGATCTCTGCTTTACCTCACCAGGACCACAGCTGCCTCCCACACCTTGTTGTAGCAGGGATTGGGTGTCACAAGCCCTGCACCCCCGCTTGTAAACACATGAAAATGTGTGAGCAGGACAGGGCAGAGACCCGCTCCAGCCAGCTCTGTGAAAAGGAGGACAAGCACCTGGCCGCATGAGAGGCCACACTGCTGCTGAAAGATTCCTGCCCCCTCAATTATTCACATTCCCAATTATCCAAATAAAATGCACGTCCCCCATGCTACCCCAATAATCAGGAGTATGCTGTATATAAATTGTATTTAACAGCAGGTGTAGTGTAGCCAAAGGAGAGTGCTATTCCAAATGCATGTGCTATAAAAAACTAAATAGTCATGCAAGTCAATTCAGAGACTCTGTTATGTAGGATGCATTGTAAACTTCATTACAGATACTCTTCAAGCCACACAGCTCCTGCACATTTGTGGGAACAGTGAACATATAAGTAATGCTTCAAAAAGCCAATGTGCTACTGTCACCCTCTGTTTTATAACAGATGTGGTATCCTAAAGTGGTTCCCTGGCACTTCTGCCTTATTGGGAACAGTCTTGGTAGTCTTCTCTATCAGCATCTGCTTCCCCCTTCAAAAACCGCAACAAAACGGGGCAGAACCCTTTCGTTTTTACAACGTTTGCGGCAAGCAGAGAATAACAGACTGAATTTTCTTATCTCATCAGCTTTCTCCTTTTCAGCAAAGGCAAAGATTTCTAACCCAAGGGTGACCCCAAGCCCAATCTACTCCCTGTTGCTAGGGTTGTAGCTATGTGCTTTCAGGCTGTGTTTTCACTAGGAAGAAGGGTATGTTACGAGGTGTTTATTAACACAAGGTAAAATCCTAGTGATGACAAGGCAGTTTGTAGTCCTCACATGTTAGGGGATCATGGTAAAACCTTGGGTACCTGCTAGTGCAGCGTTTCTCAAATATGGCCCCCATGGCCGCACATGACTATCAGGGGCTTTTCTTGTGGCCACAGCCTCCTGGGCTGTTATCCGGGGGTGGAAATAGCAGCCCCTTCCTGTTGCTTCTGGATGCGCCACCTTGGTGTTGATTGCTGGGGCCTCCAGCAGTGGTTATGCCCTGCTCCCCATTGAAGACACCTGGCGCACAATGCTGGAGGACCAGGCAGCCGGTGAGCTTCCCACCTTCCTGGGGACAGTGGGGTTCAGGCTTTGGGCTTTAGCCCTGGGGTGGCGGGCCTGTGGGGTGGGATGGCAGTGGGGTGGCAGGCTCTGGCCAGAGGACTTTTAACCATTGCCCCTGTCCTAGAACAATTCCTCAATCTGAACCTTAGAGTTCACATATGAAGTACTAGCAGTGGTAAACGTCTGTCCCAAATCTGGACTGTAGCATCCAAACTCTGGGTGCTTACCTGAAACTCCCCCAAGCTCACTACCAGCTTGGATTTTACTTCGCTGCCACCAGATAAGATTTAGGCTCTTATCAGCCTGGGTTCCCCAAATACTCCTAGGGGGACCCCCTCTGTGGCCTCCCCAACTTCCTTTGGGAAGACCCCCCACGACTCAGAAATCTGAGTCTACCGGTAAGGGAAAAATCCCCTCCCTTCCCTCTCTCCGGGTCCTGCTCTGAGCCACTTGGAGGGAATTGATGCAATCTCCTTTACATCACAATACCAAGAAAACCTTGTCTCCTTTCTCTCCAAAGAGACAGTTTCAAACACAGGAAACTAAAGTGATTCTTTCTCTCTTTCCTGTACCTGTTTCCCGCCCTGGGGGACGATAGGAAAATAACCCACAGCCTGGGCTTTTCCCTTCCCCCCCCCCCTTTAGGCCTGTCACTAGATGTAACAGAGCTCTTGGCACAAAAATTCCTTTCCCCTTGCCTCACTAGGAAAGAAACTTCCACAAGTTTTAAAAGAAAACTATATAAAAAGAAAGAAAATACAGAACAATAATACTGCATTAAAAGATCAATACAGGCTCTTGCTTATAGAAATGTGAATAACCAGTTTGATTTAAAAAATAGCCAATTCCCAAATCAATCCAGCAATCAACACCCAGTAAATACAAGCACAAAGCAATAACGGCCTATTACTTTGTTTCTTTGTACTTAAGACTTAGTAGAATATTTGATGATAAGAATGGATTAGAGAAGAAAAGCTTTATTGTTTACCACGCGACGACCAACAAAAGACCCTGCGTCAACAAATTCCGCCCCGACTTTTAAAAAAATCCAGTTCTCTGATTGGTCCTCTGGTCAGGTGTTTGGTTCCCCCTTTGTTCACCCTTTACAGGTAAAAGAAAATTAACCCTTACCTATCTACTTATGACAGCCCCTAATTGCCATCATGATACCTCCTCCTGCATGCTCCCTTTACCCTTCCAAACAGCATAGCAGTCACTGGATGCAGCTAACATCTTCCAGCTAATAAGGAATTGCAGAGAAAAATCAAAGGAGATACCAGAGGACAAGAACCGGAACAGAGAGATTATTTCATCAATGATTGCAAATGGCAGTGAGGTTCAGATGACAAAGGAATATAACAGGGAACTGTGCCCTAGTGCTATGTGCAGTAAGTCCTGAGTGCCTGTCTAATGCTATCTGTCATACCCCTGCAGAATACACAAGACTGTGGTCTGTCCTATGCCAAACCCAGCAAAAAGCTAATTTGTTGTTGTCAGTGATTAATATGAATCCAGTCTCCAGAAACCCTGCAGTTCTTTATGTCACCATTGAAGGTTCTTTCTGTTGTTCTGCACAAGCAGAATGGCACATTCACTAAGACAGAATCTGACTTGCCTGGATGGTAGGCTAGCGTGCATCCCAAACCACAGTGTCTTCCAGAACACCACCTCTGCTAGCCATCAGGAAGGCATCTTTAGCTGTCCTCCAAATGGTTTGGTCTTTGCAAATAACTGCATGTATCCTGAGGTTTGTGAGAAAAGCAACACCTTAAAATGGTAGTTTATTCTTACATATATAATAATACATTGTACTTCTATGGTCTCTTTCATCAGAGCATCTCAGAACCGTTTTACAAACATGAATTAACTAGGTCTCAAACAATCCTCAGGTAGGAAGTATTAGCCCCGTTACACAGATGAGTACTGTGAAGTGGAGGGAGGGAGATTGAGGGGTTTGTGTTGGATCATGCAGTGAGTCAACAGGAGAGCCAAGGAAAGAACCCAGGTGTTCTGACTTCTATTCTTGTTAACTCTAGGCCATGCACTCCAAACTATTAAAAGGGTGAGGGAAGTGGATGGACTGGAGAACTGAAAGGCATTGTGGGAATCCTAAAGCAGGTACACTTGTCACCTGTGAAAGAGGCATGGTTAGCCCAGAAAAGACAGAGAGCAAGGAATGTCCTCAGCTGGTTGCAATGTGCCTTGATCGTAGTGAGTGGGGCATTTCTCCTTTTACCTAGGGCTGTGAAACTGTCTTCTAATTCCTGTGTCTCTTATGCATGACTGTCCTGCGGGTGCCTGTTTGATTGTGGCTACCTTTTTGACCATACTGATGAAGATGCCATGCCGTTGTCTGAAGTTGACCTGGGAGTTATTCGTGAAGAAGCTAAGGGATCCTTCCAACACCGATGAGTTCATGTTTGCGAAGAGCAAGGTTCACTGCAATCAAAATGTGACTGAGCCATGGGTACCGGGAACTGAAGCCTCAATTAATATTGCACAGAATTGCAAGTAGTGGTGGGTGAGCCTCAAAAGGCCCAGTGCTGCTTGGAAGAGTTCAGTTCCAGGGGTAGGTTATATTTATAATGTTTTTAAGTACAGGTTCCACACTGGCTGGGACATGTGTAAAGACACTGTGCCTGATTCTGCTCTTGCACCAGCTTTACACTAGTTTAATTTCATAGCATCCTCTTGAGTTCCTGTCACTGCTATTGACTCCTGTCATAAACAGATAGTAGAAGTTAATAGAACAGAAGTACTTTATATCTCTTTTGACTGTAAAGGGTTAACAAGTTCAGTAAGCCTGGCTGTCACCTGACCAGAGGACCAATCAGGGGACAGGATACTTTCAAATCTTGAGGGAGGGAAGTTTCTGTGTGTGCTGTTAGAATTTGGTTGTTGTTCTCTCTGGGTTCTGAGAGTGACCAGACGTGCAACCAGGTTTCTCTCCAATCTCTCCGATACAGGCTCTTATAAGTTCAGAATAGTGAGTACTAGGTAGATAAGGCGAGTTAGGCTTATGTTTGTTTTCTTTATTTGCAAATGTGCATTTGGCTGGAAGGAGTTCAAATTTGTATTTTGCTGAAAGGATTTTAATTTGTACTTGTATACTTAGGCTGGGAGGGTATTCCCAGTGTCTATAGCTGAAAAACCCTGTACCTAATCCATCTTAAATTTACAAAGATAATTTTTACTGTTTTTCTCTCTTTAATTAAAAGCTTTTCTTGTTTAAGAACCTGATTGTTTTTTTATTCTGGTGAGACCCCAGGGGACTGGGTCTGGATTCACCAGGGAATTGGTGGGGAGAAAGGAGGGAAGGGGGAGAGAAAGGTTAATTTCTCTCTGTGTTAGGATTACTTTCTCTCTCAGGGAGAGTCTGGGAGGGGGAAAGAGAAGGAGGGGGGAAGGTGAATTTTCCTCTCTGTTTTATGATTCAAGGAGTTTGAATCACAGTGATCTTCCAGGGTAACCCAGGGAGGGGAAGCCTAGGAGAGGCAACGGTGGGTGAAAGGGTTTACTTTTCTTGTGTTAAGATCCAGAGGATCTGGGTTTTGGGGTTCCCCAGGCAAGGTTTTTGGGGGACCAGAGTGTACCAGGCACTGGAATTCCTGGTTGGTGGCAGCGCTACAGGTTCTAAGCTGGTAATTAGCTTAGAGAAATTCATCCTGGTACCCCATCTTTTGGACGCTAAGGTTCAGGGTGGGGAATTATACCATAACAACTCCAGTGGGCTTTGAGTGGAAGTGAGATCAGAAGCAGGCCCACAGTCCCTGCCACAGGGTGCCTACAATCTACAAGGGATGCGGGGGGCTTCTGATTTTACCCAAAAGAGGGATGCAATCCTCATTCCAACTAAATGCTCAGGGATTTGTGGGGAGTTTTACCTGTAGGAGGACACGAGGAATGTGCTCATGGAGGAAGAAGCCAGTATCTTTGCTTTCTCTGAACCATCCAGGAATGGCCACTACCAGAGACAGGATACTGGACTAGCTGGGCCATTGGTCTGATCTGGTTGTAAAATTCTTGTTACCTTTTCCATCTGCTTTTTGCAGCTATCCCCTAGCTCACAGGTAGCTCTCCGCCTTTAGACAATAATTAGTCTCTCTTTCTGCAGCAGTGGAGAGCTCAGCACAAAGAGCCTTATTGATGTGTGGTCTCAGACTTCAGGAGCTATCGCAGAACAGAGTGGCTCCAGATAACTGACCAGCTAATTTTGTAGCTGAAGGAAATCAAATGTCTCTCTCTCTCAGGGATTTGTGCTAAGAGTACTAAAGCTGATAAGTATAATGCTCAGTTTTCACGAGTGAGGACGGCAACGAATGCAAGAGACCATTTGCAAAAGCCGGTGTTACCAGAAATTCAATTACAAAGCCAGCTCTTCGTGAGTACAGACCCATCCTCCATTTCAGACTTTGCCCGATGCCAGTGAATCCGGTACTGGGTTGAAAATAGTCTTGGCGTCGTTCATCACCCTGGATGCAAAGGCCCTTCTAAAAATAAATAAACAAAGGAGCGTGTAGGTCTGTCCCTGTGTGCCATGTTTCCAAAGCGAGGCTGTGCCATCCTTTCCTCTTGCTATGACAATTCAATCTTTGCCTGGTAGTGGCCCTTTCTGAAGCTTGACTAACGCTCAGGAGGGATAGTCTGGAAGGTCACACACAGGACTGCATAGCAAGAGGCCTTGGTTCTATTTCTGGCTCCTGCAACAAATTTCTTGTGTGACCTTGGGCAAGTCACTTCACCTCTCCGTGCTACCGTTTCTCCATCTGTACCGTGGGCTAGTACTCACTTATCTCACAGGGTGCAGTGAGACTAACTTACCATTTGGGATTTGCACTCACAGCTGCAGGTGGAATATGCTGCACATGTGCAAAATAAGATACTCATCTGTGACATGAACAAACTCGCGATGAGCATTCTAACCAATCCTGACCTAATGAAAGAGGAGGGCAGAGCCACTTGGTGACGTTCTGTGTCAGTTGAGGTTGGAGAGGAATATAGAAGTCCTCTGTCTCCAGTTTTGGCTTCATTTCCTCCTTACAGTTTCAAATAAACTGGAAACCAATTGGATTAATGATCTCTCTGGCTATTAGAACTTTGATCTATCTGTCAAGTTTTTCTATAGAATCCTTCACCATAGTATGTACCGTAAGTACGCAGCATCTCTGCACAACCTATTGCTGGCCACTTTACTCCTGTTGGAATCTTGATGTGTCCTGCAAGCTATCCACAAGGGACTGGGAGACATTGCAGGGATTACTGTACTTTTCTCTCTCATCTCCCAAAAATACCCTTACCTGTATTTATAACAGTACTTTCACATAAGGGATATTTAAGCTGAGCAGTATATGAGAGGCTGAAAGCTATGACAATGTAAATCCAGAGCAACTCTTCAGAAGTCAGTGTGAGTACATCACTAGATTAGCAAGAAGGGAACGGTTTGCAGGCAAACTGGCCCAGATCCTCAAAGGTATTTAGGATCCTAAGTTCCACTGAAATCAATGACACACTGTAACTATTCCACATTTCCCTTCAAAGCTGTATCATCCCTTTCTTTCCGGGCTAACCAATCAGTCTATTCTTGGGGTGTAACTGAGAACAGAATCTGGCTCAGTGTCTTTGAATCTCAGTATCTCACAGCTTGTGCCTTGAGTAGTTCATTCTTCCCAGTCTCTCTTTCTTTTGCAGTTATTGTGTCATCTCCGACATTACATATCTGTGTTTCCAAGCGTCATCTCTCTACCTGACACTGGCACAGACAAGGTCACTGGGGAGTGAGCTCAACTCTTGGTCTGCTTCCGCCGCTTCAGGACAACTGCACTAATTCCAGCTGAATAGTGGTGCTGGGACATGTCAAAGGTTTGTCCTAGGCTCTTGAATGCACTGGTCTGGTGCTGCTGGACACAGACCTCAGTGATAAGCACTCCTGTGAGTGCCAGAGGGCCCTCAATTCCCAATGAAATCAGTGAGAGCTGAGGGTGCTCAGCACTTTGCTGGATGATGCCCTGGGTGGTGTGTTGCCTGCTTTGAAATGCTTAGACAGGTCTGGGTCAAGAAAGGGGCCCATTTAATTCCCGGTGTGTAGCAGACTCTGCTCTCAACTGCAGAAGCAACTAGTTGGACTAACTGGGTTCCCTCTACTGCTCCCCTATGGATACTGTAAAAACTCCCCTCTTGCTGCTGCTTCTGTGCTAAAAATATTGGGGATGAGATGGGTCTAGTGGACTTTTATGTTCTGGAGATTGGGGTGATTTTTTTTTCTTTCCCTGATTGTAGACAGGGGTTATTTTTTCACCCTCTCTTAGTTTTGTGAAGCATCTGGAAAGTTGATCTTGATAGGAACTGTCACAAATCTGCTTAGTGCAAAACTTATCAGCACGACTAACTCTCCCCTGAAAATATTTAATCATAAACACATAGGATGGGATTATCAAAGTGCCTATATCCCATAGCTGTGGTGGTCCGATCTGGCCTTAAGTTCTACGACTCTTTGGAATCGCACACCATGGCTAGATTTTCAATTCTCTGTTCAACTTGACTCTCTCTCTCTCTTTCTTAATGGACTTATTCCTGATTTGCACCACTGCACACGAGATCACAGTCACAACTGTAGCAACCTTCATGGACCTTAGATAGAGGAGCAACAAGCTTAGGAGGAAGCAATAGAAAGTGGTTCCTTTGACACATGGCTAGACTGCTAAGCTGCAGTAGCAGCAAGTCTGTAAATAGTTGCTTGATTAAAGAGCCACTTTAGTTAAACAAGCCTGGAGTCATCTCATATTATTACCCAGCACATGGTATGTGAAACAACAGCCCTGGCCTCTTTTCCTTGTTCTGCTTTTCACAGCTAACTCTTACCATGGTGGGATTTTTGTTTAAAGTGGAATTCCCTTGCCACTCCCAGCTCCTCCCCCCCTAATGCTCTGCCAGTGTGCAGTAACAGCCAGCAGAAGTACATGCTGCTTTGTGCCTGGCTAAGGGCCTGACAAGACTAAGCAACAGCTTACTGTTCCTTTAAAAACAGCAACTCTCCCCACTGCCAGGACAGGCTGTGAAAAGAACATCACCAAGGAGTTGGACCTGGCAAGCTTCAAATGCACAGGATAAAATGACTATTCAAGTATATTTTGGCAATCTAGTAAAGTTGATGGTGCCTCTTTCCATCCTTCCTTAGCCGGAGTTCCATTGGTACTAATGAAATTGGAAGTTCCTTAGCGTATTGTGTGTTTTATGCTGTAAATAATGAATAATAACAACCTCCATCTTCTTTGGATTTAGCTTACACTAGCTTCCTTTCATCCCGGTTCAAATTTCCTTCAGATACTGGAACAGCCAGGAGACGGCAGTATCTGAGATGGATGTGGTCAGGCTCTGTGCCATTGACTTACTGATAGCCTGGTAGCCCATGGCATTTTGTGATCTCTCCAAGCAGTCTCACATACATGTTGAATAAGGACTTGTTGTCACTACAGTTACAGCCAAGGTAGGGAATGCATTCACAACACAGTTGTGTCCCAGTCATGTTATGACACAGTTTGGTTTGCCTGTGCAGACCAGACCAAACTGTGTCCTAACCATGTCAAGGCAGTAGCACTACAAACCTGATATGCATATACGTTTCCTCTACTAGCTTAGCTACTGTGGGTTCTGCTTTAAGTCTTGACTATGCAAATGCTTATGCAAGTGAGTAACTGAACTCAGGTGAGTTATCCCAATGAACTCAATGAGACTGCTCATGGCAGTAAAGCTACTTGCATAGCCCATGATTGTCAAAATGGGATGACTACAATAACGCCTAAATCCACATTTAGGCATGTAACTAAATGGGAGCTGTTGAGGCCTTGCCTTTAACTAGAAAAAAAGGCGTATTTGTAAGAACACTACCTCCACCACCACCTGAGGGGGACCTAGAGTTTACCTCACATCAACTAAAAATACACCTGCCTTGTCTACACAAGGATTTTTGTATGTTAGTTAATATAATACATATTCAAGCTACACATTTTTTCCTACTGTGGACATAGCCTGTGTGCTCAGCACTCTTGAAAACCAGGATGCTTATTTATCTGCCTAACAATGGACTTGAGGACCTAACTTTAGGCATGGAGTTGTTTTGAGAATCTTGGTTCTGGGTAGGTTTGCCAGGTGTCCGGTTTTTGACCGGAACTCCCGGTCGAGAAGGGACCCTGGCGGCTCCACTCAGCACCTCTGACCGGGCCGCTAAAAGTCCAGTCAGTGGGACAGCAGGGCTAAGGCAGGCTCCCTGCCTGCCCTGACTCTATGGAAGCAGCTCAGATATACAACTCCTAGGCTCAAGGGCAGCCACGGGGGCTCTGTGCTCTGGCTCCTCCCACCAACGCCAGCTCCGCAGCTCCCATTGGCTGGGAACTGCGGCCAATGGGAGCTACGGGGGTGGCGCCTGCAGGCGCAGGCAGTGCACAGAGCTGCCTGGTCATGCCTCCACCTAAGAGCCGGCTTCCGGGAGCCACCTGAGGTAAGTGCCACCCAGACAGAGCCCACACCCGCTCCCACACCCCAAACTCCTGCCCCAGCCCTGAGCCCCTTCCCGCACTCTGAACTCCTCAGCTCCAGTTCTGAGCCCCCTCCTTTACCCCAAACTCCTCATCTCTGGCCTCACCCAGAGTCCACACCCCCAGCCACAGTCCTCACCCCCTCTTGTACCCCAACTCCTTGCTCCAGCACGGTGAAAGTGAGTGAGAGTGGGGGAAATGAACGACGGAGAGAGAGGGGATGGGGTGACTGGGAGGTGAGGCCTCAGGGAAGGGGGAGGAGCAAGGGTGTTTGTGCAGTTAGAAAGTTGGCAACCCTAATTCTGAGTGCTCAGCCTGGGATCATAGGTGGCTGGGCAGTGGTCTGTGTTGTGGAGCTGAAGGCTGTGAGTGCTAGTGGAATCCAGACCTGTTCGATGTGTCGCTCTGTCCCCCTCTAGTGGCACCTTGAAAAGCTATCGATTGAGCCTGCTACAGCCTTGGCTAAGAGATGTGTCTTTTAGCTCATGCAGTAGAGGCTCATGCGTTAAACTCCAGAGGTCCCAGATTTGATCCCGGCCACCGCTGCCCAGAGTCTGTCAGCATTACAAGAGGGGACTCATCCAGGATATCAACTGGGAAGTCTGTGAAGCTTGGATCATGCTCCTTCAGCTAGAGGAAGTATGTAATGCAGGGGTTGGCAACCTTTCAGAAGTGGTGTGCCGAGTCTTTATTTATTCACTTTAATTTAAGGTTTCACGTGCCAGTAATACAGTTTAACGTTTTTAGAAGATCTTTCTATAAGTCTATAATATATAACTAAACTATTGTTGTATGTAAAGTAAATAAGGTTTTTAAAATGTTTAAGAAGCTTCATTTTAAAATTAAATTAAAATGCTGAGCCCCCTGGACCAATGACCAGGACCCGGGTAGTGTGAGTGCCACTGAAAAGAAGCTTGTGTGCCGTCTTCGGCACGCGTGCCATAGGTTGCCTACCCCTGATGTAACCTATGCCTGCTTGGTGTGGCGCTCTGATCCCCCTCTAGTGGCAGCTTAGATCAGCTAGAGATTAATGAGTGTGCTACAGCCTTGTCTAAATGACACGTGTCTTTTAGCTCATGCAGTACAGGCTAATGCATTAAGCTGCAGAGGTCCCAGGTCTGATCCCGGTTACTGACGACCGCAGTCTGTCTACATTACACTATGGCCAGGATAATGGCCAGTGAATGTGGGTCTTGGTTAGATCTGTTGTCCATTACAGAGAGCTACCTCTTTATAAGATAAATGCCAACTCAACCTTCAACCGAGTGATACCACTGGTGCTGGTTTAATAATTAAATTGATCTTGGGCAAAAATATTCAAATCTGAGCAGTTCCTCTTGCCTAAAACAGTGACTAAAATAAAAATCCAGAACTAAATTAACAATGTCTTCTCCCAATTACAGACACCCTCCAGTGAATATAAGGTTGCCATGGCAACATGCCCAGGAAAAGCTATGTACTATATGGTCAAAAATAAAGCACAGCAGGGAGAAATCTTTTGAATCTGATTTCACTGTTAACATAAAATTAATTTTTTTTAAAGGCCAGCTAGACAAGTTAATGTATGGCAGCAATTCTCCCTGTAAGAGACTTGTATGTCTGGCAGCTTTATATATTTATACAGGTACATGTTAAACAGAAACTGCAAGGTAACATACGCGAGAAAAGTTTTAAAGTTTTTAAGAAAGGCACAATCAGATAAGAAACTGTC